>NC_036847.1:3507713-3532713 GCF_002910315.2 Salvelinus sp. IW2-2015
ACACACACACACACACACACACACACACACACACACACACACACACACACACACACACACACACACACACACAGCCGAAGGAGTGCATTGGAACACACAGTGCAATGATTCAGCCCGTGAGAGGCTCATGATGTAGTATTGTGTAAAGGAGTTGCTGAACCATTGTGATGACAGAGATCAATGATGAAGCCCATTTAGTTTATGGGTTGAAAAAGCAGCCATTGAATAGTGTGGAGACCCTTACAAAAAAAATACACATTAAAAAAACACGTGAGGAAAAAAATACAAGTGGTTTTCTGACAAATGTATGAACAAATCACATGTGAAAAATGTGTCACGTGAAAAAAAATCACATGAGTCAGACACATGGTTTTTGGTAATATGAACTTTCACATTCGTTTACATATTTCACATGACTCAGATACATGGTTTCCCAACATTTCACATGTAGTATTCTGTTCCACATGTGTGCATTTCTAAGCAGCAGGATTAGATCCCAGGTCTCCCATGGGAGAAGACAATGTCTTGACCATTTGACCGACCCGTGTTCCTCTTCCGATGTATACTTATTATCAATACAGACTGTTCAATTTGAAATAGGGCTGACAAACGTTAAGCAAATATACTAAAAGTAGGATTTTTACATAAAGCGCCTTGCAAGAATATTTTTTTGAAATATTCTTTTGAAAACAAGATTTTTTTTGTTGTTATAGCAAACACATTCAGACATTTTCAAATAGATAGAAATCGCTTTTAATAATAATACATTACAGTTGTAAAGTGCTTTTCATTATACAAGAATAATCTCAAAGTGCACAAAATACTGTAGTAAATAGAAAAATAGTTTAAAAAAACAAATATATCTAACCGTATCATGAAAGAAACAATCAAAGTCGAGGAGGAAAGTGTGGGCCAGTCTATAAAGCTAGCTAGCTACTTAGCTTGGCTACACTCATGTAAATGGCATATCTGACTTGTTTTTCATTTGGTAAAAACAATTCAATTTTACATCAAAAAGGCCCAAAAAACTCAACACAGTTTAGTTAAACATGTTATCTCTTGATTTTGAAGATGTAACCATTTCCCCACAAGAGGGCTTTATTACAGACAGAAATACTCCTGTTTCATCAGCTGTCTGGGTGGCTGGTCTCAGACGATCCCGAAGGTGAAGAAGCCATATGTGGAGATCCTGGGCTGGTGTAGTTACACGTGAGTCAGGTTGGACTTAGTGCCAAATAATCTAAAGCGATGCTTATTGTAGAGAAATTATCATAATATTTTCTGGCAACAGCTCTGGAGGACATTCCTGCAGTCACCATGCCAATTGTACGTGCCTTCAAAACAAAACATGAGACATCTGTGGCATTGTGTTGTGTGACAAAACTGCACATTTTACAGTGGCCTTTTATTGTCCCACGAACAAGAGGCACCTGTGTAATGATCATGCTTTTTAATCAGATTCTTGATATGCCACATCTGTCAGGTGGATGGATTATCTTGGCAAAGAAGAAATGCTCACTAACAGGGACCTAAACAAATTTGTGCACAAAATGTGAGAGAAATAAGCTTTTTGCCCGTATGGAAAATGTCTGGGATCTTTAATTTCAGCTCATGAAACATGGGACAAAACACTTTATATTTTGCGTTTATACTGTTCGTCTGGAACTTCATGAAATGGGTGTCCATGGCCGAGCAGCCCCACACAAGCATAAGATCACCATGCACAATGCCAAGCGTTGGCTGGAGTGGTGTAAAGCTTGCCCGTCATTTGACTCTGGAGCAGTGGAAACACATTCCCTGGAGTGATGAATCACGCTTCACCATTTGACAGTCCGACAGACGAATCTGGGTTTGACGGATGCTACTGTAGGAGAACGCTTGCTGCCCGAATGCATAGTGCCAACTGTAAAATTTGGTGGAGGAGGAACAATTTTCTGGGGCTGTTTTTCATGGTTTGGGCTAGGCCCATAAGTTCAAGTGAATGGAACTCAACACTACAGCACACAATGACATTCTAGACGATTCTATGCTTCCAACTTTGTGGCAACAGTTTGGGGAAGGCCAGTTCTAGTTTCAGCATGACAATGCCCCCATCCACAAAGTGAGGTCCATACTGAAATAGTTTGTCGAGATCAGTGTGGAACACCTTGACTGGCCTGCACAAATCCCTGACCTCAACCACATCGAACACCATTGGGATGATTTGGAACGCCGACTGCGAGCCAGGCCTAATCGCCCAACATCAGTGCCTGACCTCACTCTTGTGGTTGAATGGAAGCATGTCCCCGCAGCAATGTTCCAACATCTAGTGGAATGCCCATGATTCTAGAATGAGATGTTCGACAAGCAGGTGTCCACATACTTTTGGTCATGTAGTGTATAATTTCCCCGGTGTACAAATGTATAGATTGCGCTTTCATACTGCTACAGTGCTATTCTTGATATATTGCCTATTATTTAAAAAGATTTTTTTTTGCTGTTTGGCACTTGACTGTATTGTTAGGAGCRAGTAACATAAGCATTTTTTTCTGCACTGTTATAACACTTGCTAAACTGTGTACGTGACCAATAAACTTTCATTTGATTTGATTTGACATGTAAAACTGCACATGTGAAAATGCAATTCCACATGTTGGCCATTTGGTCTAATGGTCAAGACGTTGGCTTCTCAAGCATGAGACCCAGGTTCTTATCCCGGGCAGTTACAAAACCACACGTGAAATGTATAATATCATGTGAAAAGTTCGGAAACCACATGTCTGACTGAAAAATGTACATGTGAGAAATCCATGTACAAATTCACACGTGTCCAAAAACCCACGTGTCTGATCCCGAAAATGTGTTTTTCAGCAGGACAATGAATGACCAAGAAGGAGAGTGATGGAGTGCTGCAACAGATGACCTGGCCTCCTCAATGACCCGACCTCAACCCAATTGAGATGGTTTGGGATGAGTTGGACCACAGAGTGAAGGAAAAGCAGCCAACAAGTGCTCAGCATATGTTGGAACTCCTTCAAGACTGTTGGAAAATCATTCCAGGTGAAGCTGGTTGAGAGAACGCCAAAGCTGCCATCAAGGCAAAGAGTCACTACTTTGAAGAATCTCGAATATAAAATATATTTTGATTTGTTTAACACTTTTTTGGTTACTACATGATTCCGTATGTGTTATTTCACAGTTTTGATGTCTATACTATTATTCTACAATGTAGACAATATTAAAAATAAAGAAAAACCATGGATTGAGTAGGTTTATCCAAACATTTGACTGGTCTGAAAACCGCATTTTTCATGTTTCTTTTTTGTAAGGGCACAAACAGATGTAAGGACTGGGGAAAACCCAACCTGCAACATGTAAAGTGTAGTTATGCACAGAATCTATCAAAAACGTGAAGATCACACAAAACGTGTGGGCAGCTACAATAGTTCACTGATGCTGTGGAATAGAGGAAACATGCGAACTTTCACAATCTGTTAAATGCAATTTTCATAATTCACTTTGACAAAAAATATGAACTAATAAACAAGCAGCAAATCCATTACATCAACATGCTACTATAATTATATATAGTACTGGTATTTTTCTCTTGTTTTATGTGAAAAATTAAATAACATTTTATAATAACCAATAAATAAATAACCCAAGAGTAACCACAACAAGAGGCAAGTCTACTTTTCTTTTAGGAATTATTGAATAAATCTGTTTAGGAATAAGGACTTTTCCAGACCATTGTTTTTTTTGTTATTTATTTATGAATGTATTTATTGGTACTAAATAATCTATGAACTGCAATTATGAACTGAAATTATGAGAGATTGTAGATATTTTAGGGCAAATACAAATCTACTTAAAATGTATTCTTATTTCTTTGCATATTTCACATTTGATATTTGTTGAAAATGACTATAACAGGTGACAAAGTGAAAATAATCAATTTGACTATTTTCAATCAACTCATAATTAAATAGAATTCAAATAAATAGCCCAGTTAAATGGATTACATTGTGCCTCTGTTAATTGCTAGGCTTGTTGATGTCTTTGTGCATGCAAAAGAAAATGCTTTATTCCACCACGGTTACTCATTTGAATCCAATTAGCAGTGTGTTGACTGAAAAAAATGGCAATTTCTCAAAGAAATGTGCTTTTCTCTTGCAATGATTTAAATGCAATGCAATCCAATGTGCTGTGTCTGTCGGAAGGATTTATACTGTGGCCGAGAGAGAAGGAAAAAGTAGCAACTGTTAATATTTTAGCCACAAACTCTAATATAACAATAACGACAACTGTTCCTCCTATTATTCTTTCACTTCTTCTTCTTCTTCTACTTCTTCTTCTACTACTACTACAACTACTACTACAGTAATACTACTACTACTACTACTACTACTCCTGTCAATTAAAATAACTATAATTACTTGAACTGCTAATATTATCCCAACATCAATGTATGTGTAATAAAATACAATCCAAATTCTGAAGCTAATTTCCATACACTATGCACATCTATTTCCATGTATGCTTGATAAAGTCCCAGCGATCAGCAGTGTGTAAATATAGACGCAGCAGTTCAGTCATAGCGAAAGGGGAACAGAGAGCACAAGACTGATCAAAGTGTTTGTCATTACAAGTCGATGGAGAAATGACTGTACAAATTGGGCAATGGTTACCCTATTCCATTTTTTTTTTCCATATTGAGAGCCTAGGGTTTTTGGTTTGAACAGTCGAGTGCATATAATGCATTTCTTATACTATAATGTAAAAAGACAATCAAAGAGAATTTGACTTTGCACTTACTCCTGGCCAAATCACAAACACACACACACAACCACACCACACACCCACACACACACAACACACCACACACACACACCACACACACAACACACACACACACACACCACACACACACACACACACACACACACACACACACACACACACAACACACAACACACACACAAGTGGATGAGCAGGTCAGCTTTTTGTTCATCCACAACCGCCCGACTCTATATGATAAATCTGAGGGCCGCACCCAACCCTAACCTGCAAACATAGAAAATGTGCTGTACAGTCAGAGATAGTGGAACACTTTTTTTGACAGGCCTTTTTACATAGGCTTAAGTTTCTGCTTATAATTTCTGACCTTTTGGTGGGCTATTTGTTAGTCAACTTGTCTATAATAAGATACATGCAGCTTCTCTTCTGTCATTACCTTTTGCACGAGAAGACTAAATAAGCCCTTGCTCACCAGAATAACGTCATAAATCGATAGAATCTAGTTGACATTGGTAAAGTTACCTCAGCTTCTCTCGTGCAGCATAGACGTCTAGGGACCGGGGAGAAAGTGCAATTACTCTAAAAGAAACTGGAAAGATTTTCCATGCAAAATGTTATGGCATCAGTTTGATCGGTTTTAAGGAAATGAATAGCTGTTAAAACTACCCAACATGTTTTGAATAAGATTTCAGTTTGGCTTGGATGCGTATTTTACGTGGTTGAAACACTATCAGCTTTTTTGATGCTGATAAAGATAACACCACCACTTTTACAGACGGTCCCTAAGAGCACGTTCATTCTCGCAAGATGTTGAAAGCAACACATTTCTCCAATCCTGTTCCTGAGTCAAAATGTACATTTGTTGTATGATTTGAACTAGACCGACAGATTTCAGCTAGTCTTCCATTTAACCRGTCGGAACAGTATAGTTCCCTCGAWCCCCGTCTTGTGACTGTCACGTTTGTACAGGGCATCAGAATCATCACAACATATCCTGCAGTTCTATCATCATCTTTAAGCACTTCACCAAATCTTTCCCGAACGTTAGACTACTGTTCTGGCCCTCCCTATTTATTTTCAACTCTCTCATTTGCAGCTTTTCTCTTACTGAATTCAACTCTAACGTTGTCCTTTCTTTGTCTTTTTCTGCCCAAGTTCCCCCAAAAATGTGGCAATTGCCATGCTACATTTAGGCCTTAAAGCTTAGCTTAGGCTACGCACTAGTGGCAGGTAAAAAATGATTCGAGATATAAAAAAAAAATGAAATGTAGCTCATACATAGGCTATGAACTGTACAAGAATGATACGTTCATGGGTTTGAATGGGTTGCTTTCTCTTTATTCAACCTGCCCGCCATCCACTCACCCGTAATCCAATATTTCATGACTCTAAACCCGCCCCGCGGATGTAACCGCAGTGACTGCGGGGCGTGAGTCAACCTGCGCATCACACACACACACACACACACACACACACAATACAATGAAAACATAATGTTCTGTCCATCATGAATGACATGACTCACAAAGGTGTTATTCCACTCTAACTGTCAGTCAGACATCGAGTTCTTAGAGCCACAAGAAAGGTCAAATGACTCAACCCAAACCAACTGGGTCAAAGGGCTTTTAAAAAAAAAAAACTAGTTTGAATGAGAATGCTGTTTTGTACTGTTCTCCCTGATGAGTAGCGGGTATCTGGTGTCTGATCACGTTTCAGCCCAGAGTAGGGATCTGCGATGGACGTCTGATGCAGCAGAAATACGTTGCTGAACGTAACAGAAGCTCTCCATCCATAGAGGAGAAGAGGAGAGGAGTTCGAGAGAAGAGAGAGGAGAGGATAGAGGGAATGCAGACTGTTTTTTTTTGGGTCCTTTGACAAAGTATGTGACGGTGGATGCGAATGCGATTGTGTCTGTGCATGTGTGTGAGAGAGTACTACTCCCTCCCTGTGTGTGGTGGCTTACTCTGCAGGGTGCCTGAGGTAATCCTGAGAGTGGCCAGGGTGATATGGGAGATAGCTGATTGGGCTACAGGCCAGGTCAGCCTTCCAGGTCCTGACCCATTCTCAAACAGGATGATCCCCGCTGAGGCGGATCCCCTCAGAAGTTACTATTAACATACACACATACACACACAGAGTCAGAAACACCTTTACACACATGTATGTACTGTTTAAACACATGCTCAAAGATGCATGAATCCACACAAACACACTTTCATAATCTAGGCCTATACATAGGGACAGAGGCAGGCACACAGTGGATCAGTACAATTGTGCAAATGTGTGCTAAGAGACACAGCGTAGTGCTCATAGAGAGTGTGAGAAGGGAAGAGGGGTGAGGCAGAGTGGGGGGGGGGAGAAAAAGATGGAAGGAGATGGTATAGTGTCCGAGAGAGAGAAGAGAGGAGAGAGTAGAAGAGAGGAGGAGAGGAGAAGAGAGAGCGAGAGAGAAGAGAGAGAGAGAAGAGAGAGAGAAGAGTAGAGAAGAGGTAAGAGAGGAGATGAGAGATAAAGGGCTGTAACGTATAGCCTCGCTAATTACTGTGAATCTTCATTGGTACAGCCTAAAGCAGGCTTAGAACAGTTCTGGGAGAAAATCCCCCTGTGTAGTGGTACAGGCCGTCAGCCCCGGGGGTATAAATAGGGCAGCTATGGCTCCTTAAGCTGGCTTTTACACAGTATCAGTTAAAAATATGACTTGGCTAATTACATCCAGGTCAGCCACTCAGCAGAGTGGGAAATGGGAACCTACTCTTCTCCTCCGAACTCTCCTCTTCCTTTACTGGGGCGGCAGGTGCCTAGTGGTTAGAGTGTTGGGCCAGTAACTGAAAGGTTGCTAGATCGAATCCCTGAGCTGACAAGGTAAAAATCTGTCGTTCTGCCCCTGAACAAAGCAGTTAACCCACTGTTCCTAGGCCGTAATTGAAAATAAGAATTTGTTCTTAACTGACTTGCCTAGTCAAATAAAGGTAAAATTTAAAAAAATGAAAACTCCTCACCCTCTGTCTGGAGAGTACTACAGCAGACCTCCTTTCTCTCTCTCTCTCTCTCTCTCACACACACAGACACAACACACAGAGTTTTGTTTGACTAACCTTGTGGGGACACACAATTTAGTCCCATTCAAAATCCTAATTTCCATAACCACTAGCCATAAACCTAACCCGAACCTTAACCCCAAAACCTAATCTGAACCCTGACCTAAAACGAACCCTAGAAAACCCCTAGAAAAAGCTTTTGACCCTGTGGGGACTAACAAAACTTCCCCCTTGTGGGGACTTCTGGTCCACACACCCACACACACACACACACACACACACACACACACACACACACACACACACACACACACACACACACACACGGTTTCCATGTGTTTGACGCCATTCCATTTGCTCCGTTTCAGCCATTATTATGAACCTCCCTCCCCTCAGTAGCCTCTACTTGAGTTATTCTAAAAACCCTCTCTGCTGACATTTTAGCATGGGGGCGTTGTGTTCTTTTCCTTCATTGACATTTAGCTGTCATCCGATGGAGTTTTATTTGATCAGATTTCCACCACCTAACAGTCATACCATGGTGTATCAGAAGTATAGCAAACCATAGAGTGGGCTTTGGGCTTTGATGGGGTTGCATTGCATGCAACACCACATACACACACACACACACACACACACACACACACACACACACACAAACATGCACACCCACTGTTTTATCACCCATCCTCAATGATACATGTAAATAACGTATAGCATCATATCCTGCCCCTATGCTCCCGTGGCTGGTTGAATTGGTGTCATATTTGTGTCCTGGATAATCTTCCGCCACGCTGACCCTCAAAACGGGGGCCGTCCTCAGGGGTGCATGCTTAGTCCCCCTGCTTAGTCCCCTGTACTCCCTGTTCACACATGATTGCCTGATCACTGACGACGATGAGACAGCCTACATGGAGGAGGTCAGAGACCTGACAGTGTGCTGCCAGGACAACAATCTCTCCCTCAACGTGAGCAAGACAAAGGAGATGATCGTGGACTACAGGATGGGGGCCGAGTATGCCCCCATTCACATCGATGAGTTCCTTGGTGTCCACATCACAAAGGACCTATCATGGTCCAAACACACCAAGACAGTCGTAAAGAGGGCAKGACAACGCCTATTCCCCCTCTGGAGGCTGAAAAGATTTGGCATGGGTCCTCAGATCCTCAAAAAGCTCTACAGTTGCACCATCGAGAGCATCCTGACTGTTTGCATCACCGCTTGGTATGGGTACGGCTCGGCATCCGACAGCAAGCCACTATAGATGGTAGTGAGTACAGCCCAGTACATCACTGGGGCCGAGTGTCCTGCCATCCAGGACCTCTATATCAGGTGGTGTCAGAAGAAGGCCCAAAGACTCCAGCCACCCAAGTTATAGACTGTTCTCTCTGCTACCACATGCCAAGCGGTACTGGAGCTCCCTGTCTAAGACAAACAGGCTCCTTAACAGCTTCTACCCCCAAGGCATAGGACTGCTGAACAGATATCAAATGGCTACCCAGACTACTTGCATTGACCCCATTATTTTATTCMTTTTTTTTTTTTACACTAACTCTCTTGCACATGCTCGATGTGCACTCACTGAGCTCTAACCACACACTCACACATACTACACTGACACTCCAACACACACACACACACACACATTCCTTCACACTCTTCACATACGCTGTTGCTGCTGCTCGCTGTTAATTATCTATGCATAATCACTTCAACCCTACCTACATGTACGTATTACCTCAATTACCTCGACTAACCTGTACCCTTGCACATTGACTTGGTATCGATACCCCTTGTGTATAGCTTTGTTATTGTTATTTTATTGTGTCACTATTTTTCCTTTAGTTTCTTAATTAAGCAGATTCTTTCAACTTAAAAAAAAAAAACTCTGCATTGTTGGTTAGGTACTCGTAAGTAAGCATTTCACGTTAAGGTCTACACCTGTTTTTATTCGGGCGACGGATAACATTTGATTCGATGTTAATTGAGATGCATTACTTATGCAAATAACCGCATCACCACAGGATAGTATCCAGAGATGCTCATTATTTGCACTTAGGCCTATAGGCTATGTGTTCCATGTCAAACTGTACCAGCACCCCTAGCAAGCTGTAACCCCCATGCGGTACTGTGACACACGCAAACAGCAGTCTTTATTGACCGCAAATCCGACCAGATTAGCCAAGCTCAGAGCACCTGGTGGGAGCAGAGCTCCTGCGCTATGAGATCAGTGACCCGCTTACCATGGAGACAGAGGGAGGGAGGGTGAGAGTAGAAGAGGTGGGTAGAAAGAGAGAGAGAGAGGGAGGAAGGGAGGGAGGAAGGGAGATGAATGGCTGCTGGTGAGAGAGAGGGAGAAGAGGGAGGAAGGGAGGGAGGAAGGGAGATGAATGGTTGCTGTTGAGAGAGAGAGAGGGAGAAGAGGGAGGAAGGAAGGGAGGAAGGGAGATGAATGGTTGCTGGTGAGAGAGAGAGGGAGAAGAGGGAGGAAGGGAGGGAGGAAGGGAGATGAATGGTTGCTGGTGAGAGAGAGAGAGGGAGAAGAGGGAGGAAGGTAGGGGGAGATATATAAAGAGAAAGAGTGGGGAGAGAGGACGGGAAAGGGAAGTGATAGAGCCAGAGAGAGGGGACGGAGAAAGAGAGAGAGCTAGAAAGAGAGCGAGCGAGAGAGAGAGAGAGAGAGAGAGACAGAGAGAGACTTCTGGCCAGGGACGATCAGTGTTTTCTCCAAATAGCTATGGTAACAAACTGTCAGTAACAGTCAAACATACAGTATGGTTCTGTCTATCACCATGGAGACCAGAGCCCGAGAAGAGCCCGTCATCACCAAGGTGACAGCAGTTAAGGAACAGAAAGTATCATGTGTTGATTTCCGTAGTCACCTGGAGTAGCAGCAATTATCTGGAGCAGTCAGATGTGCTGTGATCAGTGTTACACACTAACACCTTGACAGCTATATCAGGAGATGGTGTGATACTGTACACTGTGATTACTCAAACACATATACATCCACCTACATCCACCACATTACATAATATATACATCTCCTCGTTCGCTTGAACCATTACATAATATAAAACTATTTGCTGGGACCTATATTACAAACATCAATCACCTTTGACACCCAATCAAAGTTTGATTCAACCAAAATAATGGTGTTATTTTAGTAGAGCCAACTAGAACCCTCTCAGAGATTTTAAAAGATATTGAAAAAGAAAGTTAATGTACAGTACATAAGCCCAGATGATACACTCAGGCCACATCTATGTCTCTCTGTCTCTGTCTTTCTGMCTCTGTCTTTCTGTCTCTCTGTCTCTCTCAGTCTCCCTGTCTCCCTGTCTCCCTGTCTCTATCTCGCATTCTCTCTCTCTCCATCTCTCTCTGTATCTGTCTCTCTCTTGTGCGTTTTACACTGAGTCCAAATTTTTTAATTTACAATACCGTCTTCCTTTTCCCTGCTTTAAAAAAAATATCTGATAGGTGAAGCGGGAAACAATCCCTGTACTTTAAATTCAATGAACAGACCTACAGTATTATGTTAAAAAATGATGTCTATTGTGTTTAAGTTTCTTTGGGATGGTGTATATTCAATAGATTTATTAAAATATATGCCCACCCACATCTGCACACCCCTACTCCCACCTGCACAACTGGATGTATAAAAGGCGTATGCTAGCAAGACATTTCAAAAAATGCAAGACTGAATGAAAAGGGGGTTATCTTGACAGTTTTTCCTTCTTCGGGTAACATACTGTCAATTATGTCTGAAATAGCTACCTCTCTCTCTCTCTCTCTCTCTCTTTCACTCGTACCTGTGTGTATACGGACTCTGTGTGTGCATGCGCAAGCCTGCATGATTTTCATTGTGTGCGTCTCTCTATGTGAGGAGAAAGGGAATGAGCAGGGCCTCGCCAGTGGATGTGGTGTGGGAGTATGGTAGGAGGAAGAGGTCAGAGGTCAGGACCCCTGCTATAGACTCAGCATGGCGGAGGAGGCCAACATTGCTGTACTCTTGTCTCCTGTCTGAGTCATATGTCTTACGCTGACTGTTGTAATCGCACACATGCACGCGCACACCTGTAGCTGTTTGGAGCTAAGGTTAGAACTTGGGGAGGTGAAGCTGATCCTGGATCTGTGCCAATGAGTGAGCCGTTAGCTCAGGTCCAGGAAACAGAAGAAACTGTAGTGTAGTTATGTGTTGCAGTGCTGTGTGGTTTTCGGCTTTACTATTGGAGTAGTGAGCAGCCTCCACTATCACTTTGCTGCCCTGCTGATCACTGAATGTGCTTACCCTCTCCCAGGGTTTAGAATAGGAACCACACAGAACTAGGGAGACTCACATTCACACACGCTGACGCAAAAAAGACACTCATTGACACACACACACACAAGTGATGCGCAGGTTGACTCATAACCTGTAGTCCCCGTGGTTAGGGTCATGAAATACTGTGTGGATGAAAGACGTGCGGCTTGAACAAAGAGAAAACAATGCATWAAAAATCCATAAATGTATAATTATTGTACAATTCATATCTATGGGCTACATTCAGGTTCTTCTTTCATCATTTGTATGTTGCGTTAGTGCGTAAGCCTAAGCTTTACGACCTAACTTAGCGCCAATTGCCAGATTCTTTTGGGGACATGGGCAGAAAAATATAATGTCGATCCACTGAGGGAAAAAGGACAACGTCGGAGTTTAATTAAATAACATAAAAAAATGAAGAGTTGAAAAATGTATAGAAGGAAGGGCCAGAAAAGTGAAGATTTGGTGAAGTGGCAGAATTAACAATTTCTTGCAGTAAAATAATACATCAGATGTACATTTTGACTCAAGAATAGGAGTGGAGAAATATGATTTATTTATTTCAGCATCTTGAGAAAATGAATGTGCGGTTAAGGACAGTCTGTAAAGCTGCTATCTTTATCAGCATAAAAGCTGATAATATTTCAACCACATAAAATATGCATCCAAACCCGAACTCTTATCAAAAACATGTTTTGTCGTTTTAGCAGCTTTTCATTTCCTTAAAACCTGTCAAACTGATGTCATTAGAAAATGTRGCACAGAAAATATTTCCCGTAGTTTTTTTTTTATTGCTTTTTCTCCCCGGTCCCTAAACGTCTTCGCTGCCTGAGGTAAGCAGAGAAGATAGAGGAAAGAGAAAACGCACTCAACCAATGTCAACTAGATTGAAGCATTCATTCTATCAATGTATTACATTCTTCTGGTGAGAAAGGGTGTAATTAGTCTTCTAGGGCAACAAGTCATGGTAGAAGAAAAGCTGCTTGTAAGTTGACTAACAAATATCCTAACAAAATGTCAGATAATATAAGTAGAAACACAGACCTGTCAAAAAATCACCACCATCTCTGACTGTACAGCGCATGTTCTACATTTGTCATGTCGTGTGTGTAGGTGGCAGGGAAGTCAGGCGCAGGAGAATCAAACAAAACCAAAGTACATAATAAAATAAACTTGGGTACAAGAACCCGTCGCGCACCAATCCGTAAATCACGAGCATAACAATAAACAATCTCCGACAAGGACATGAGGGGAAACAGAGGGTTAAATACACAACATGCAATGAATGGGATTGGAACCAGGTGTGTAGGAAGACAAGACAAAACCAATGGAAAATGAAACATGGATCAATGATGGCTAGAAGACCGACAATATTTGCGGGTTAGGGTCAGATGTGGGGCTCAGCTTTTCACTTTATCACGTATAGCATATAGTCTGAAGGTTGTGAATGGGTTATTAACAGTTGGGGGCGGTGTGGCTGAATAAACAGCTGACCCGCGCATCACTAAACACACACGCACGCGCACACACGCACGCACGCACACACACACACACAAACATAAAACCAGTTCTCCTGTCCTGTATTTCCACCTGAGTTTGGTGTGAAAGGGTGTAATGGGAGTCCCTTAGCTCTTCCCTTTTCCCTACATCCACCGCTGCCCATCTCTCTCCACATTTGTGTCTCTCTCCACCTCTCTACCCATCTCTCTCCCTCTTACTTTCTCTCTCTTGCTCTTTCTGCTTGAGTGTGCTCCCTAACAACTAGAGAAAGAGAGAAATGGAGAGTGCTGGAGTGTAATGACTGTCAACTCGGGGGGCAGGAGGTGTGTCTGTGTTGTTTCCTTTATGTCTGCATGTGAATGTGTAACTTTTACATGCATATGTGTGTGTGTATGTGTATGTATTTATGAAGCAGTGTGTGGGTGTGTGTGTGTGTATTAATCAATGTGCGTGTGTGTGTGTGTGTGTGTGTGCGTGCGTAAATTATTAATGTAGGTGGAGATGCATGGCAGGGTGTGAAGGAGCCCTGTGATAATGACATGCATTATGTAACATGCAGATTGCATAAGGCAGATGGGTATTTTAGGCCCACATATTGAGGATTTATAAGTAATTTTGCAGTGGGTGTACTGTATGTATGCCTGTCTGTGTGTACATTTGTGCAGAGAGAATGAATGTGAAAGATATACCAAGTAAAACGTCCAAAAGGACTAATTCGAGGCAGAGTTGGAGCAGTAAACGCAAAAAGCAAAGCTTGGTTTACGTTTTGCTCACTTTAATCCATTGTACAGAGAAGTAATGTGTTTGAGTGTGTGTGTATGTGTTTTTTGGTTACTGTATATGTAAGCCAATGGGTATACCACACGTGCAGTACTGTACGTGCACTCTGAAAGGCGATGTATGTACTATATGCACATRGGTTTTCGTTTGAATATCTGGTCTAAGGTCCTAATCCCTATACATTTGACCTCAGAGAGCTGTGTCCTGCAGAGCTTTGCTGACCTGTCACCACAGACACACACACACGCACAGGGTTGGGGAGTAACGGATTACATATCATCCGTTACATGTACGGCATTACAAAGAAACGGTAACTGTAATCCGTTACGTTACCAGCAAAAAWATTACAATCAGATTACAGATACTTTTGAAAAAACAGATGATTACTTCTAGGATTACTTTTAAATTRAGAAAGGATGCTGGCGGGAGAAAAATATGTGACACTCTGTTTTTTAAGTTTGTTCCACCTGAGCGAGTCTGACCACAAGTCAGAGACCACTGTGATGACACACCAAACGTGTTTGAAGGATRGCGGGAAAAGAGCAGGAATAGGCTTTTGTAGGCTACAGTCCAAGCTATGTCTTCCAATGGTGCGACTGTTGTCGGCATCCAAAGATGTTGTCGGCATTCACTTTTGATAGACTTAAAGGGGCAATCTGTAGTTGCTACATCCATTTTTATATATACAGTACACAGTGCCAGTCAAAAGTTTGGACACACCTACTCATTCTGGGGTTTTTCTTTATTTGTGTTATTTTCTACATTGTAGAATAATAGTGATGACATAAAAACGATGAAATAACACATATGGATTCACGTAGTAACCAAACATGTGTTAAACAAATTATTTTATATTTTATATTTGAGATTCTTCAAAGTAGCCACACTTTGAATTGATAACAGCTTTGCACGCMCTTGGCATTCTCTCAACCAGCTTCATGAGGTAGTCACCTGGAATGGATTTCAATTAACAGGTGTGCCTTGTTAAAGGTTAATTTGTGGAATTTCTTTCCATATTATGCATTTGAGACAATCAGTTATGTTGTGACATGGTACAGTAGGGGTAGTATACAGAAGATAGCCCTATTTGGTAAAAGACCAAGTCCATATTATGGCAAGAAGAGCTCAAATAAACAAAGAGAAATGAGAGCCCATCATTACTTTAAGACATGAAGGTCAGTCAATTCTGAACATTTCAAGAAGTTTGAAAGACTCTTCATGTGCAGCCACAAAAACCATCAAGCGCTATGATTAAATTGGCTCTCATGAGGACCAGGAAAGGAAAGGTAGACCCAGAGTTACCTCTGCTGCAGAGGATAAGTTCATTAGTTACCAGCCTCAGAAATTGCATCCCAAATATATGCTTCACAAAGTTCAAGTAGCAGACACATCTCAACATCAACTGTTCAGAGAAGACGGCGTGAATCAGGCCTTCATGGTCAAATTGCTGCAAAGAAACCAGTAGTAAAGGACACCAATAAGAATAGACTTGCTTGGGCCAAAAGAACATGAGCAATGGACATTAGATGATTCCAARTTTGAGATTTTTGGTTCCACCCGAAAAGAGGCCAAAGGGGGTGTTGGCTTTGGGGATGACCAGTGAAAAATACCTGCTGGAACGTGTGCTACGGGTGGGTGTTGTTATGGTGACAAGAGGGCTGAGATAAGGCGGAACTTTACCTYGCAAAGACTTATAGATGACCTGGAGCCAGTGGGTTTGGTGACAAATATGTAGCGAGGGCCAGCCAAAGAGAGCATACAGGTCGCAGTGGTGGGTAGTATATGGAGCTTTGGTGTCAAAATGGATGGCACTYTGATAGACTACATCCAATTTGCTGAGTAGAGTGTTGGAGGCTATTTTGTAAATTACATCGCCGAATTAAGAATCGGTAGGATAGTCAGTTTTACGACGGTATGTTTGGCAGCATGAGTGAAGGAGGCTTTGTTGCGAAATAGGAAGCCAATTCTAGATTTAATTTTGGATTGGAGATGCTTAATGTGAGTCTGGAAGGAAAGTTTACAGTCTAACCAGACACCTAGGTATTTGTTGTTGTCCACATATTCTAAGTCAGAACCGTTCAGAGTAGTGATACTAGGCGGGCAGGTGCAGGCAGCAATTGGTTGAAGAGCATGCATTTAGTTTTACTAGTATTTAAGAGCAGTTGGAGGCCACGGAAGGAGTGTGGTATGTCATTGAAGCTCGTTTGGAGGTTTGTTAACACAGTGTCCAAAGAAGGGCCCGATGTATACAGAATGGTGTCGACTGCGTAGAGGTGGATCAGAGAATCACCAGCAGCAAGAGCGACATCATTTAAATATACAGAGAAAAGAGTCAGCCCAAGAATTGAACCCTGTGGCACCCTCATAGAGACTGCCAGAGGTCCGGACAACAGGCCTTCCGATTTGACACACTGAACTCTATTTGAGAAGTAGTTGGTGAACCAGGCGAGGCAGTCATTTGAGAAACCAAGGCTATTGAGTCTGCTGATAAGAATGTGGTGATTGACAGAGTCGAAAGCCTTGGCCAGGTCGATGAAAACGGCTGCACAGTACTGTCTTTTATATATGGCGGTTATGATATAGTTTAGGACCTTGAGCGTGGCTGAGGTGCACCCATGACCAGCTCAGAAACCAGATTGCATAGTGGAGAAGGTACCAGGTTGACCAGGCTAGTAATAGGGGTTGCAACAATTTCAGCTGATCATTTTAGAAAGAGAGGGTCCAGATTGTCTAGCCCAGCTGATTTGTAGGGATCCAGATAATGCAGCTCTTTCAGAACATCATCTACCTGGATTTGGGTAAAGGAGACGCGGGGGAGCTTGGGCAAGTTGCTGCCGGGTGTGCAGAGCTGTTGTCCGGGGTAGGGATAGCCAGGTGGAAAGCATGGCCAGCCGTAGAAAAATGCTTTTTGAAATTCTCGATTATCGTAGATTTATCAGCGGTGGCGGTGTTTCCTAGCCTCAGTGCAGTGGGCAGCTGGGAAGAGGTGCTCTTATTCTCCATGGACTTTACAGTGTCCCGAAACTTTTTTGGAATTAGTGCTACAGGATGCAAATTTCTGTTTGAAAAAGCTAGCCTTAGCTTTCCTAACTTTCTGTGTGTATTGGTTCCTCACTTCCCTGAAAAGTTGAATATCACGGGGGCTGTTTGATGCTAATGCAGTACGCCACAGGATGTTTTTGTGCTGGTCAAGGGCAGTCAAGTCTTGAGTGATCCAAGGGCTATATCTGTTCTTAGTTCTACATTGTTTGAATGGGGCATGCTTATTTAAGATGGTGAGGAAAGCACTTTTAAAGATTAACCAGGCATCCTCTAATGACAGGATGAGGTCAATATCCTTCCAGCATACCCAGGCCAGGTCGATTAGAAAGCCTGCTCGCTGAAGTGTTTTAGGGAGCGTTTGACAGTGATGAGGGGTGTTCGTTTGACCGCTGGCCCATTACGGACGCAGGCAATGAGGCAGTGATCACTGTGATCCTGGTTGAAGACAGCAGAGTTGTATTTAGAGAGCAAGCTGGTTTGGATGATTTCCATGAGGGTGCCCATGTTTACGGATTTAGAGTTGTACCTGGTAGGTTRCTTGATAATTTGTGTGCGATTTAGGGCATCTACCTTAGATTGTAGGACGCTGGGATGCTAAGCATATCCCAGTTTAGGTCAGCTAACAGTACGAACTCTGAAGATAGATGGGGGGCAATCAATTCACACATGGTGTCCAGGGCACAGCTGGGGGCTGAGGGGAGTCTATAACAAGCAGCAACAGTAAGTGACTTATTTCTGGAAAGGTTGATTTTTAAAAGTAGAAGCTCGCTGGGATTGTGATACAGTGAATTATAAATTAAATAATTTGTCTGTCAACAATTGCTGGAAAAATGACTTGTGTCATGCACAAKGTAGATGTCCTAACCGACTTGTTTTAACTATAGTTTGTTAACAAGAAATTTGTGGAGTGGTTGAAAAACGAGTTTTAATGACTCCAACCTAAGTGTATGTCAACTTCCGACTTCAACTGTATCCATTGATTCTTGAACTGTCACACTTCATGAGCACCTAAAATAGTTTTTCTCCAATGTTTGTAAATATTTTAAACGTAAACAAACACTGTGTAACCTTGTAACATGGGGGGATTTGCCCTTTAAACAGCTGCATATTATCAAGATATCAAAGTGGAAACAACAATTKTTTTTAAAAGTAGGCCTGTATATCAAATGCAGCATATGTCATACATTTTTTCAGATGTAAATAGCACCTTTCAGTAGTGCTCAAAGTATGCCATTCCATGAGCGCAGCATTTATTTTTCAACTTGAATCAATGAGCCCAATCAGTCCTCCATGACAACAAAATCATAAACAGAGTAGGGATGGCTAATAAGTCCTTCGTTTTGGGGTCATGCTCAGGTAAAACAATTTGTCTAATCTATACTTCCATATTTCCAAGTCCTATTGTTGAAGATCAAGGGGTATATCATTTATTGGAATGACTGAAATTCTGA
Organism: Salvelinus sp. IW2-2015; assembly: GCF_002910315.2. Lineage (NCBI taxonomy): Eukaryota > Metazoa > Chordata > Actinopteri > Salmoniformes > Salmonidae > Salvelinus > Salvelinus sp. IW2-2015. Next base: position 3,526,605 of record NC_036847.1, read on the forward strand.
TAGACTTTGGTTTTTAATGTAAAGATATAATGTAATGCTATTATTATATGTAGTAGAAAGCGATGGGTTAGAAGAAGCCTACATAACCAACCCATAAAGTAAAATGTAACATCCATATATTGCCAGCTATGTCAACTTTAACATTGATTTATCKTGCAATAGATGTCGTTCAATTGGTAACATACATTTTTGTCTTCTTCTAATGCCTCTTAAGAGGAAAGTAATCTAAAAGTAACTGAATGTAATCAGATTATGTTACTGAGTTGGGTAATGGAAAAGTTACATTACTGATTACAATTTTGGACAGGTAACTAGTAACTGATTACATTTAGAAAGTGACCTACCCAACCCTGTGACTCTCTACAACAAATGGGCTACTAGTGTATTATTGTTATTGTGTGTGCATGTGTGCACATGCACACATGCACACACAATAACAATAATACACTAGTAACCCATTTGTTGTAGAGAGTCACAGTTGCGAGTCAGAGAAAGACTCTCCAACGGCCTCTCCATGCCTCCTCTCTCAGCTGTGCCCTGCTCCATGCATGACTGTACCCCTGTAAAAATAGACCTCTTAAAGGGCCAGCAACCAGTCAGTCCCAGACAAGAGGCCAGTCAATTCAAGAAGTACACTGACATTCCATTTCCAATTATCTTTCATGAGTTTCATTTAGGAATTGGTGTATGTGTTTGTTTGTGCGTCTGTGCGTGCTCGTGTGTGTGTGTGTGTGTGTAGATGTCTATGTTTCTAAAAGAGGGAGAGTGAGTTCATTCTCATTCAGAGATGTACTCACTCTTCAGCATCCCCCACACGCTCACACACAACACACACACACGGTGTTGACGATAAACCTTGGATGAAATGGTTGTAACACAGTTTTTCCTATCCCTTTAGCTTTCGGGACTGAACCCTGGTGGGTTCTTAGGCGACACTGAGCTCTTTAAGCTTCTGACCTTACCATTCAAATTAGGATCGTTATGTAAACTGTCAAAGAGAAGGAGTCAGCAGGCGGTGCCAGGTAGCTACTCAGTTTCCCAATGAGGACATGTGTTTGAGTGACAGTGAAGGCGACTGACAGGCACAATGGAAGTCAGATGCCATTCCGGCTTGATCACTTCATCGCAGAGGTTTGAGACGGGGGACTGCAACTTCAAATGAAAACAAAAAGGCCTGACACAACGAATCTACATGTGTGAACTGATACCAGCCCACCCTGCCAAACCTAACGCACGCATGCAAACACACGCACACTCGCACTTACGCACACACTCGTACATACACACCCGGATGCACATACAGTGCATATGGACATTCAGAAAAAGACACAGGAACAAAGAAGTGCCCAACTTTGCCTAGTCCTTTCAAAGGCAAGGGCGAATCCGACACCAAAAACAACATTGAAACGGTTGAAAGTACAATCGATTCATAAACGCGTAACAGACTAACAGATGCTGACCATGCATACTCTTACGTTACAATATGATATACAGTATCTCCTAGCTCTGGAATAGTACTGTGAGACAGCTATATGTCTGACACCAGAGGAACATTCAGTAAACTCTCTATTCAGACCGGAAGGCAGTGGAAGTTAACCGTAGACACTGATTTAAGGTACATTTAGTGTTTTTCTCACTGTGGATTAACTTCTACTTGTAGTATTCCAATCATCGTCAACAGTCAGTCCAGGTGGGAAGGAAATTGTTAGACTACATGTTAGAGTGCAATACTTGGTAATGGAAGTTATTCTACGCAAACTGACTTTGAGGTACCAAGAAACACACTGTGTAATTGAAAGAGGTTTGAGTATGTGAGCTGCAGTGGCTGGAGCTCTCCCCTGGAAGCAGAAAGAGCTATAATCATGCATGTATGGGCATTGCCTCCTCCACCATAGTGCTATAACTAGATATCACGCAGTGGGCAGAGAAACAGGGAGTGCTCGGGTGTACTGTCCCCCCCCCCCCAAAACACTCACCTCCACGCAGTGTTATAGCACACACACATACGGACACAAGTGCACACACATGCAAACACGCAAGGACGCACGCAAGCACGCACATCTAGGTATATGCTCTTCAACTCCTTTCAAAGTGAACCCACTGGTGAGATCCATCTCAGACTATAGCAACACACAAATCAAGTTCCCATCTCTTCTTATTAAAAAATGCACTGTCTAAAAATGCTTCGTCTAACTGCTTACATTTCTTCAAATGGTATAGCCACAATAATATTTCCTCTGTTGCAGGTATGAATGGACCCAACCCAGACAGTCTAGCTTACTCCTTTTATTCATGACGTTGATTGCAGTCTATTTGTCCAAGTATCTGTATTTGTCCTGCACTTTGTACTGGTCTAAAGGGAGTGCTCTTGTGAGAAAGGTTTCCAATGTCTTTCTTACAAATGAAGGCAATCAATTTGATCCTTGAATACAGAACCTTGCATTCTGTCTGTCCTTTAACCCCAACTTCCAACTCCACCACCACATTTAGAGTCTGTACACACCCCCTCTCCCATATCTGCCCTCTGCGTGGGGGTATCTACCCCATCTGTTTTACTGCTGACCCCCATATGTGCCTCCTCTCTGTCTGTGCCAACCTAATTTAGATAGGAATATATGTTTCTGCTTATAATTTCTGACATTTTTGTAGACTATTTGTTAGTCAACTTGTCGATAATTTGTCACACCCTGTTATGTTTCATCTGTCTTGGTGCTTGTCACCATTCTCCCAGGTGTTGCACATCTTCCCATTATCCCTTGTGTATTTAAACCTGTGTTCTCTGTTTGTCTGTTGCCAGTTCGTCTTGTCCTGTCAGGTCTTACCACCGTTCTTTCCCGCCTTCCTGTTTCTCTAGTTCTGAGTTCTCTGCCTTCCAGTACCTGCCTGACTCTGACCTGATTACGAACCTCTGCCTGGTCWGACCCCGAGCCTGCCTGCCGTCCTGTACCTGCCTGACTCTGACCTGATCATGAACCTCTGCCTGACCTCAACCTGCCCTTTGCCTGCCCCATGATTCTAATAAATAATATACTATCTGCCTCCCGTGTCTGCATCCATATCCTGGGTCATTAACCTGAGAGTGTTGGGTAGTCACAGTGAGTATATGCAGTTCCTGCTCATTGGCTCCAGAGACACAATTCCCTGATTGACTGGGCTACTGGTTCAATCCTGGGTTGGAGCCCGTTTTCCCATGGGTATTACCTGAAGTCGGAGCTGCCTGCCCCGGGACATCTTCCTGCGGGCTTGGGAAAAGCCCCGGACCTCTCCGCCGTTCCGGTGGAGTACCAGGACCTCCAGGAGGTTTTCAGCAAGGCCAGTGCCACCGCGCTTCCTTCCATCGGCGCTATGACTGCCACCATCGACCTTCTCCCGGGCATTACACCATCTCGGGGGCGGCTTTATTCCCTGTCAGGTCTGGAGACCAAGGCGATGGAGATGTATATTGAGGACTCCCTGGCTGCAGGGGGTATCTATCCTTCTGCCTCCCACGCCGGCGCAGGGTTCTGCTTTGTGGAGAAGAACAACAAAACCCTGCGTCCGTGTATCGACTACCAGGGCCTGAATGACATCATGGTTAAAAACCGATACCTGCTCCCACCCATTGCCTCTCCAGGGGGCTACCATCTTCTCCAAGTTGGACCTCCGGAACACCTACCATCTGGTACCGATGCGGGAAGGGGATGAGTGGAAGACCGCCTTTAACATGGCTAGCGGCCACTACGAATACCTGGTGATGCAGCTGGACTGACCAACACTCCTGCTGTGTTCCAGGCCCTGGTAAACGACGTTCTCCGGGAACATGTTGAACCGGTTCGTATTCGTCTACATTGATGACATCCTCGGGTTTTCCCACTCAGCTCACGAACATGTCCTCCATGTCAGACAAGTCCTCCAGGGTCTTCTGGAGAACCAGCTGCATGTCAAAGCGGAAATATGCCAATTCCATCGCTCCACCATCTCCTTCCTGGGGTACATCATAGCTGCAGGCAACATCCAGATGTATCCTAAAAAGGTGAGAGCGGTGGTGGATTGGCCACAACCCACCTCCAGTGTTCAGATGAAATGCTTCCTGGGGTTCGCCAATTTCTACCGCTGGTTCATCCGGAGCTACAGCACCCGGGCTTCCCCCCTGTCAGCACTCAAATCTCCCAAGGTCCCGTTTAAGTGGTCTACAGCTGTAGACCAGGCGTTCTTGGACCTCAAACACCAATTCACCACCATACTAATCCATCCAGAGCCGTCCCGGACTTCAGAGTGGGGGCTGTCCTGTCCGAGCGTTCGGCCCAAGACCAAAAGCTGCATCCTTGCACATTCCTCTCCCATCGTCTCGATCCCATGGAAAGGAATTACAACATCCGGTTAGCCAGAGGGGCCCCGGATAACTGAATGTTTGTCCCGGACTCTGCCCGTTCCTCGGTTCTGGAATGGGCTCATTCCTCTCGACTGGCCTGCCATCCTGGCTCCCGTCGGACCCTGGCATTTATACGACAACATTTTTGGTGGCCCACCTTGGTTCCTGACGTCTCTGCATTCGTGCAACGTGTGTGCCCAGAAGACTCCTCGGCAAGCTCCGGCTGGCTTCCTTCAACCACTTCCCATCCCTCACCGTTCCTGGTCACACATATCCCTGGACTTCGTCACTGGTTTCCCCCCGTCTGATGGCAACACGGTTATCCTTACGGTGGTGGACTGGTTCTCCAAAGCCTCCCACTTCATCCCTTTGCCCAAGCTACCCTCAGCCAAGGAGTCGGCCCAGCTGATGGCGCAGCACGTCTTCCAGATCCATGGACTTCCGGTGGACATGGTCTCCGACGGGGGTCTCAGTTCGCGTCCCAGTTCTGGAAGGCGTTCTTCACGCTCATTGGGTCGTCGGCCAGCCTGTCCTCCGGGTTCCACCGCCAGTCTAACAGCCAGCCAGAGCGAGCCAATCAGGATATGGAGACGACTCTTTGCTGCCTGTTCTCCGCCAATCCCACCACCTGGAGCCAGAATCTCATGAATAGAGAATATGCCCGCAACACCCTCCCTTGCTCAGCCACTGATCTCTCTGCTTTTGAGTGCTTCCTGGGATATCAGACCCCGCTCTTCCCGGAGCAAGAGGAAGAGGTCAGCATACCCTCGGCCCAGATGTTCGTCTGCCGCTGTCACCGTACCTGGAAGAGAGCCCGGTCGGTTCTTCTCAAGACCACCTCCAGGTATCGACAACAGGCGGACCACCACCAGACACTGGCTCCCGTTATTGTCTCGGGCAGAGGGTATGYCTATCCAGTCCTGACCTGCCCCTCCGGGTAGAGTCTTGCAAACTGTCCCCCTGTTTTATCAGCTCTTTCCCCATCTCCAAGATCCTTAGCCCCTCTGATGTTCATCTTCTGTTGCCCCGTACCCTCCATATACACGACCATTCAAAAGTTTGGGGTCACATAGAAATGTCCTTGTTTTTGAAAGAAAAGCAACTTTTTTGTCCATTAAAATAACTTCAAATTGATCAGAAATACAGTGTAGACATTGTTAATGTTGTAAATGACTATTGTAGCTGGAAACTGCAGATTTGTATGGAATATCTACATTGGCGTACAGYGGCCCATTATCAGCAACCATCACTCCTGTGTTCCAATGGCARYTTGTGTTAGCTAATCCAAGTTRATCATTTTAAAAAGCTAATTGATCATTAGAAAACCCTTGTGCAATTATGTTAGCACAGCTGAAAACCTTTGTAAAATATAAATTATTGGAACCAAGACTTAAAAAMAACTGATATTGGCGCAAGATGGAGGGAATGTTGGAACTTAAGTGTAAAAACTAGCAATGACTCAATAATCCATGCTCTCTGGGAATATTATGAAGTTCAAAAGTTATGGGCGGAGTTAGAAAGTTGGCTGTCAGAAGTATTACAATGCAAATGTACTTTTKTTCTGCCTGTCTGCATATTTAAATACATGGCATATGAGAGRGCAGTGAGATACCCAATGGGTTGCACAATATTTTTATTATCCAACCCATTGGGTATTATTATCCATCATCTTGAAAAAAACATATACAAAGAAAAAATGGAAATCAACCAATCCTCTGTTGTTAACACAATGGAAAGGTCAAATGCTTTATTATCTAA
>NC_036847.1:3535310-3540164 GCF_002910315.2 Salvelinus sp. IW2-2015
CTCTCTCTCTCTCTCTTCTGCTCTCCTCTCTTCTTCTCTCTCGTGCTCTCTTCTCTCTTCTCTCCTTCCTCTCTCTCATCTGCTCTCTCTCTTCTCTCTCTCTTTCTCTCTCTCTTCTCTCTCTTCTTCTCTCTCTCTCCTCTCTCCCTTTCTCACTCTGGCCTTCTGATCTCTCGGTAAACCCCTCCCTCCCTTACCCCCTCCTCTCTCTTCTCGTACACACACACAACTATATCCTCTCCTTCTTTCCCTCTCATAAACTCTCTCTTACACTACAATGCCCTTCTCTCCCATCTTCTCCTTTCTTGTCACACCCAGACTCTGTTACTTTCTTTCCCTCTTACACACTCTCTTCACACACACGGTGACCCCCCCCCCTCTCTTCTCTTCCCTCTCTTTCTCTCTACTCTCTTGCTCGCTGGCTTCTCTCTCTCTCTCTCTCCTCTCTCTTCTCTCTCTGGGCTCTCTACTTCTCTCTCTCTTACTTGTTCTCTCTCTCTCTGCTCCGCTCTCTCTCCCCTCTATCTCGGTCCGCGTTCCTCCTTCTTTCCCTCTCTCCTGCATTCTCTCTCTCTATTGCTCTCTCTCTTCTCTCTCGGCTCTCTGCTCTCTCTTGTTCTCTCTCTCTCTTGCTCGCTCTCTCCTCCCCTTATCTCTCCGCGTATCCTCCTTCTTTCCCTCTCTCCTGCATTCTCTCTCTCTCTCTCTACCTTCTCTCTGCTCTTCTCTTCCTCTCGGGTCTCTCTCTAATTTCTCCCTCTCTCTCTCTTTCCCTCTCTAGCCCTCCCTCCCTCTCGCACCTCTCTCCCTCCCTCTGCGGTGCGAATGTATAATTAGCCAGAGCTCAGTCGCGGGGGCTGCTAATGATAGAGTCGGCTCATTGGTGAGCGTTAAGCTAACAATTAGTGTTAGCGAGCGAGTAGTGTTAGCAGGCCAGCATTAGTTGCTGGGTGGCTAGTGTTCGGCTGAGAGGCCAGCCGGCTACTCCTCAATAACCCCTCAGAGCCGGAGTGCACCGCGCCACACCCTCACGCCAATCGCTACAACACCTTCTGCCTCTGCCTGCCTATCACAGCCAGCATTAAAAGCTAGGATAGGTGTGTGCGAAGTAACCAGGATGCGAAACATTTGAGAAAAGTGGGAGAGTTTTGCTGATGTTTTTTATGCATTATCATGTCGTGGAGATATTCTTTCAATAATGACCTTTTAATGGGAAAGATCAGGATTAATGTTAAAAAATGCATGTTTGATTTCATTTCAATTTTAACAACCAAGCATAATAAATCAGTGAGCATAGTAAGTGGGTTATTAATTTTGAATTTTACTCCTTGTTTCTAGCATCATGGTGATGGCTTAGTGCACTCAACCAATGAACCCACTGAGAGGTAAGGGACAGAAGAGCGCAATGAGCAAGTATAGCATTATGTGGCCTCCACCCATCATAAATGACGATAAGCATTAAACCTTCAACAGAATTGGCAGGGCTCTCTGAAGTTTAAAAACAAGACTAACAAAATTACGGAAGTACATACTGAACCCAAAACGGCGACCCACAGTGAATGACACGTTTCAGGCAAAAAGTGCTTGTCCTACTTTGGGAATCTAAGATGTTGTTGATTGGGGAGTGATTTGTAAAACACACAGCTGGTGGGAAGAGGAGAGGTGTGACTGGCAGCGTGTTGAAAGTCACAAATGTTCGTCGTGCGTTGTTGCTTATGTGAGCCATTGGGCACAACACAACCCTGCAGTATCGGCGAGTTTCCCCTCTCATTTCTTTGATCTTTTACCTCTCTCTCTTCTCTATCTTCCCCTCTCTCTCTTGCCTCTCTTTTTCACTCTCTTCTCTCTCTCATCCTCTGTCTCTCTCTCTCTTCTATTTTCTTCTCTCGTCCTGTCTCTCTCTCTCTCGCTCTCTCTATCCTCTCTCTGCTCCTCGCTTCTCTCTCTTCTCGCTCTGTCCATAGTACTCTCTCTCGGGTCTCTCGTCTCTCGTGACTCTCTCTCTCTCCATCTCTCTCTCGGTCTCTCTCATCTTCTCTCTCTCTCTCTCTCTCGTCTCTCTTTCTCTCTCTGGAGCGGTCTCATCTCTCTCATTTCTCGTCTCTCTCTCTCTCTCTCTCTCTCTCGAGACTCTTCCTCTTATAGGATCCATGGTAAATCTTACTGATCAATAGAACTTAATAACCGACCATCTAGTGATGGCAGAGTACATCACACAAATCAAAGTCATATGACAGGGATTAAAGTTGGAAAATACAACTCATTTTATTACGATCGAATAAGCCCACTTACGTAACCTTTTGGTCTTCCTTGCCTATTCTGTCTTCTCTCTACAACACACACCCACATTCACACCACCCACACGCCAACACAAGCACACAGAACACGCACAACGGTCACCACGCACCCCCCTCACGCACTACGCATTCCCCTCCTCCCTATTCTCTCATCAACGTCACTTACGCAACAACGCACCACGTCACACAGGCGCACCGCACACAAGCACCACACACCCACACACTACCACACACACACACACACACACTACACCACACAGCACACACCACAACACCCTACTACACACACACACACCCGGGCCACCCAACGCCACAAACACACAACCTACCACTTCCAAACGTTCATCAATAGCTTGACTGTCCAGCGTGCAAGGGCTAACATTCCAAAATCCCCCCCCGACCATTTTGTGAGTGGTGTCTATGATGAGTTAGGCACATACCAGACAAGTATGAAACCAGCCACTGCGGGATGGAATAAACACCGAGGGCGCTAAGTGGCAAGTCAGGAGCATGGTAGTGACTCTCCTCTCCTGATTGATCTGGGCTTACAGGGAGCCGAGGGCCACAGGAGCAGGAACACACACACATCAGACACACACACAGACACACGACACACATCCTGACAAGGCAAAAACTCTGGACACAGGACCACAGATGAATGAGGGGAGAGGGAGCTGGGGGCTTTCTGGATGTAAATTGGATGTCAGGAATGAGGCCTAAAATCAAGGGTGACTGAATGAAAACTGTGCACCCTGCAGAAATCACAGAGATGAATGGCTGACAATAACAGCACACCCTTGGGCCAGGTGATCACAGAGGTGAACCAAACGCGGAGTGGATATAGAGGTAACAAACCACATGGAAGGTAAGGATGAAACATTCCGAACCAAGTCCATGGTAGTTTTTGGTACAATACTTTTCTAAAAATTTAGGACAGGATGTTATTAGAGACTCATCAAGGAGGAAATTTTGGTTGTGCCTTTTAGGGACGGGCTGAAACCAATCAGACACAGAGCCAGCGGAGAGGGATGGGGGATACAGACCAGAAATATTATTATTGGGGGTTTTGAAAAAGTGATCGATCTTCATTTAAATCGTCAATGATGCTCGATCACCCTGATAATTCCTCCCAATGTTGGGAAAATACATACTGGTTAAATCCAGTATTTTAGGAAGAAAAAATACCCATGTGGACTCTTACCCACACTTCTGCGACTCGACTCACTTAACACCGCGTCCACCCTAGTAAAAGTATATTCCGCCTACGGCCCAATCCCCCCGTAGCTCTGATCTTTTGTGTGTGTTGTACTATTATTTCTGTCATGTGCGCTGTGACCTCGCTATGCTCGCGCTGCTAGTTGTCCCCTGTGTGCCATGCGAGCAGAGTTTGTTACCCTCCCATCTCTCCTTATGTCACTTTGACTGTCCAGGAAGGGATCGATGTGGGTAGGACAGACGTATAAACAGCCACTGCGGGATGGAGAGGGCTCTGGCAGTATGTCCTCTGTGATCTGGCTACAGGAGGGCAAGCCAGGAACACACACACACAGACACACACACACACACACACACACATCCTGACAAGGCAACTCTGACACAATCCCAGAGGGTGGGCGGGGGGCTTTCTGGATGTAACATGATGCAGTTGACCTAAAATCAAGGGTCTGAATGAAACTGTGCACCCTGCAGAATCACAGAATGAATGGCTGACAATACAGCACATTGCCTACAGAATGGGTATAGTACAACACATGGAGGTAAGTGAAACATCCGAAAAGTCCTGGAGTGGAAATATTTCTAAAATTTAGACAGATGCTGAACCAATCAGGACACAGACAGATGGACCAACAGACAGAAGGCCAACCAAGTTGCAGAAATACCTGTGACTCTTACCCACACTCTGCGACGACAAGGCCCATGAAATAAGTATTTCGCACGTGTGCCTTTGTGTGTGTGTATATGTTTTGTATGTGTGTGCCTGTGTGTGTGTGTCTGTGTGCATGCAGGAGTTTGTGTGTGTGCGTGCGCATGTGTGAAAGTGACTCACCCCGTGTCAGTTAATCCTCTGCTAAAGTGTCCTTTCCTTTTTGACTCCATACTTCTTCAGCCTGCTATTCCTGTACTATGCAAATATATCAAGGGGAGAACCATAGCATCCATGTGTGTCTGAGTGATAACAGCACACGAAAATAACATGGATTCTTCTGACAGCGTCTTAGGGGATTTCAGGGAGTTCTGTGTCTTTAATAGTGCCACGGTGGAATCATAGATTCACTGAAGCGGACCGAAATATCCCGGCTTGCTCTGAAAGTCAAAAATATCGTATTGCATAAGATGTTGGAGTGACCTGACCGCGTAGATGCAAAGTGCAACTGAAGTTGTCTTGCAAATGCACGCACAAATGTGTATCCAGGTATGTACGCATGTGGGTGCGAACACACACACACACACACACACACACACACATGTGTTGTGTGGTGGTGTGTGTGGTGTGTGGGTGTTGTGAACGATTGTGTGTTGTTGTGTAGTGTGTGTGTGTAGTGTGTTTGTTGTGGTG
>NC_036847.1:3544247-3551988 GCF_002910315.2 Salvelinus sp. IW2-2015
CCTAAGATGTGTGTGATGGGATTGAGTTTAAACACACAGCTGTGGGGAAAAGAGAACTGTGACTGGCACGTGTTGAGAAGTCACATGTTGTTTATCTGTGCGTTGTTGCTTATGTGAGCATTGGGCACAACACAACCCTCAGATCGTTTCCCACCTCCTTCGTCAAACGCCAGGCCCAGTTTAAAATTAGTTGCGTTTCTTATGACTATCTGAAAAGAGCCCACCACTACCATCTGTCTCGCGTAGTTTGGCATTCGTAACAGGATGCAAAAGCCGTCTGACAAATGAAGCTTCCTACCAGCGTCGTCGCTCATACCCCTAATCATTGCTTTTAAATATATAACCCCACACTCACCATCTCTTCTCTCTCTCTCATCTCTCTCAGTCATCTCTCTCTCTCTCTCGCTCTCCTCCAGTCTCCTGCTTCCATCACTCTCTCTCTCTCTCTCTCTCTCTCTCCTCGCTCTCTCTCTCTCTCTCTCTCTCGTGCTCGCTCTTCTCTCTCTCTCTCTCCTCTCTCTCTCCTGCTCTCTCTCCTCTCTCTCTGCGCCTTCTCTGCACTCTCTCCTCTCTCTCTCCTCTTCTTCTCAATCTCTCGTCATCTTTACTCTCAGAGACTCCTACCGAGACCTCCAGGATATTAAAGTCCTACTGAAAATAGATATTATTATGTTACTTCATCCTAAGGTACAGTACACCTAACTACACCCCAAACAAAGTACCTTATTTTGAACTAGAATAAAACCGTAATTATATTATCAGATCCTACGAACCATTATGGTCTCTGTTTTTCTTCTCTCTGAACACACACCACAACACACACACACGCACACGCACCAAACGTCTACACGCCACACGCAACGACGCACACGCACAGATCTGACGAACCAAGACTCACATAACAATCAAACGCACACGCCACGCACCACGCACACGTCAGCCACATGCACACATGCACACACACACCACACACACACATGCAACACCACACACACACACAACACACACACACCACACACACACACACACGCACACTCACACACAGTCACACACACCTTCACTTTGACTGTCCCCAGAAGAACCGAGATCGATGTGGAGGAAGTAGGACCAGACGTGATAAACAGCCAACTGGCGGGATGGAGAGGCATCTGGCAGTATTCTCCTGTGATCTGGCTTACAGGAGGGCAAGCCAGGAACACACACACACAGACACACACAACACGACAAAACACACACCATCACTATGCTGACAAGGGCAACTCTGACTTTCACAGACACCATGAGATGTCCTGGTTCAGGACTTTTCTAAAGAAAGCCCGAAGTCCGGGAGCTGGAGTAGGACTTTTGCATGTGAACATAAGCTTATACAAATTCCATTTGATGCAGTGACCTAACCCATCAAGAGGTCGGTCTGAATGAAACTGTGCCACCCTGCAGAATCACAAATGAATGGCTGAATACAGCACATTGCACTGAGCATAGGTCCACCTGGATGGAATAACAAGATAACAAACATGAAGTGCTACAAACTCAAAAAGTCGAAGAGTCTGCGCAAAAGGACCATGGTAAGTCTACTATGACCAAGTACACCATTCGCGTTAATTTGAAAGTCCATGGAAGGCCAAAAGCCAACCCTTGAATGATGGAAATAGTTCTAAAAATTTAGACAAATGCTGAACCAATCAGGGACACAGACAGATGGACCACAGACAGAAAGGCCAACCAAGTGCAGAAAATAACCTTGTGATCTTGACCCAACAGACTCTGCCGACGACCAAGCCCCATGAAATAAAGTATAATTCGCACTTGCCTTGTTTGTGTATATGGTTTTGTTATGTTGGTGTGCCCGCTGTAATGTGTGTCTGTGTGCATGCCGGAGGGAGTGGGTTTAGTGCGTGCGCAATGTGGTTGAGCCAAATTGGGATGAACCACAAACAAACCCAAGATAACGTATATCAGGTTTAATCCACGTCTGTCTCGAAAATCCAGCTGTCCGTTTCCTTTTTGACTCCATACTTAACGTGTCAGACCTGAAGCTATCTCCACCTGGTACATGGCAAATATATCAAGGGGGAGAACCATAGCATCATGTGTGTCTGCTATTCAGAAGAGCCAGTAGTGATAACAGCACACGAATAGTGAGGCAATAACCATGAGATTACTTCTTGCAACAGCAGGTCCTTGCCGTGGGAAGCGAATTCAGTGATCTGTATCTGTAATAGTGCCACCGGTGGAATCATTAAGATTCACTGAAGCGGACCGAAATATCCCCGGCTTGCTCTGAAAGTCAAAAATTCATCGTGATTGCATACAGAGTTGGAGTGACCTGACCGCGTAGATGCAAAGTGCAACTGAAGTTGTCTTGCAAATGCACGCACAAATGTGTATCCAGTTTTTGTATGTACGCATGTGGGTGCGAAAACACACTAACACACACACACACACACACACACACACCACACACACACAACACACAACACCCACAACCACACACACACTACCACACACACCCACACCACACACACAAACACACACACACCACACACACACACAGCACACACACACCACACACACCACACACTACACACCACACACACACACAGCACAGACCCTCATACCCGGATACTCGGGCACACTGCGGCACCTATATTTCTCCAGTCTCAAAGCGCATGTTAAAGGTCGAAGACAGCACAGACCACTGATTGTCCTATATTGTCCTGCGGCAGAGCGGTGGCCGGGCGGCAAGCAGAGAAACTGGAGCTCGGGTGCTGACTCAGGCAGCAACAGGCACCCATGAGACGGAGAGGATTGTTTAGCATGACATCACAAATCTTTTCTCCGATCCCCGCCTTTGAACCGGCTTCAGCCAATTCACCCATATCAGCTACTGGCAAGAGACAGCATGGACAGATTTTTACGACTGCGCATTTCATACAATCTCTTTCTTCTATCCTCTCAGTCACTGAATGCTATGCTAATCATCACCTCTCATTCTCTCTCACAACTCATTTTCTCTTTCCGTCTTCCTTCCCTCTGTACATATCTGTTTGAAAGTATGTTTTTGATTGATTTCTGTCCTCCTGCCTGCTTCTTTATAAGACCTCAAGTTCCAGTTGTGAAACTTGTCCAAAGGTAGACTATCTAGGAATGATTGTATGTGTGGTCTGTGCGTGCGTGCTGCAGCGTGCGTGGGGTTTACATGCTTGTGCCGGTCTGTGTGTGGTGTGTGTGTGTGTGTTGTGTGTGTTTTGTTGTGTGTGTGTGCTTACAATCGTCTTTAAAATTCTTTCCTCCAAAATGAAACATGAGCTCAGCCCTATTGTTACATTGCTATGTAAGCCAAGCTTCAGCTTCACATTCTACATGCCCTAAGCACCATAAACGTGCGAGCGAATCACTAGATCCAGTCATGCCCGAATGAACGTTCCGCTGCCAAACGACCTTCCCTCCCCTTTTTTCCCTCCTCTTATTTTCTCCCCTTTTCTCCATAATTTGTTCCCCTCTATCTCTATCTCTCGTTCTTCTCTCTCTTCGTCTCTCTCTCTCTCTCGTGCCTCTCTCTCCATCTCTCTCCTCTCCATGCCTCTCTCTCTCCTCTCTCTCATCTCAAGCCACCTCTCTCTCTCCATTCAGTCTCCCTCTCTCTCCTCTTCCGCCATTCTCTCTCTCTCCTTCTCTCTCATCCATCTCTCTCTTCTGTGCTCTCTCTCATCTCCCTTCTCCTCTTCCCCTCTCTCTTCTCTCACTTCTCCTCTCCTTCTCGTCTCTCTCGTCTCTCTTCTCTCGTCCTCTCCTCTCTTCTCTCTCTCTCTCTCTCGCTCTCTCTTCTCGCTCTCTCTCTCTTCTCTCTCTCTCTCTCTCTCTCTCTCGTCGTGCTCTCTCTCTCTGCTCTCTTATTGAGTTCGATGAGTGGTACAATGTACATATTGCCAAACTTATTTTGGATATTTACAATATAAAGAAAATAGAGAGTAAAAATGAGAAAATCAAATTGTGCAACGAAACAGACAGTAAATAACAAAGCTAACCAAGGTTCAATAATAACCAACACATTGAAACAATAACAAGAGTATACAGAGAGGACATGTGCAGTACTGATTTGGTCTGTCAGACACTGTCCCTTCAATTACGTATGGCAGCAGCGAATGTTAGGTGCGCTTTGAACCAAAAAACACCAAAACAGACTCCATCTGCGTCCTCCCCAACCAGGACGGGTAAGCCTATCCTCATCAGAAAAGAGGTCTTTGAAACCTTGAAATAAAAGGCGTTTCAAAAAATTGAAAGAGAAAAATGACACTCTACTAATTGTTTTATATTATTGACATTTTGTCCAGAATCTCTCTCTCTCTCTCTGCCATCTTTCTCTCTCTCTCTAATTTCCAAATGTTTTATTACAATCTGTCCATTCTCTCTCTATCTAAAAATAACTGCAGCCCTGTCACCCGCCTATAACAGATCCACCTCCCAGAGAAATCTGGACAGCACTGGACACTGCCTTTACACACACACACAAACACGCACGACACAGACATGCACACGTGGCTATTAAACGGATGAATGCTTGTTTCACACAGCATGCTTGACATGGCCGTATACGTGTGCTGTCAGACTAACAGGTCCATCAAGCGGGCTCCGCTAAAACGGAGTGTGAGGGGCAGTTATGCTTTGTCAGGTCATGGTAGCACCCCGGACCCTACGCCACACAGGACCACAGATGTCTAGTCATGGTTTCAGAGAAACTGAATGTGTCTACTGTTTTGGAAAGAGAGGAAGGAGGAATGCATCAAGTTTGTGAATGTATGCAAGAAAACAGCGTGAAGGAGATTATATTTGCAGAAGAGATGTGTGTGAGAGAGTGTTAATGTAGAGAGAGAGAGAGAGAAAGAGAAGGAGACGAGAGAAGAGAGGAGAGAAGAGGAGAGAGAGACGAGAGAGAAGAGAGAGAGAGAAAGAGGACAGAGAGAGAGAGAAGGGAGAGAGCGGTTGGCAGAGAAGGGACGGAGTAGAGAGAAAGTGAAAGAGAGCAAGAGTTACAGGGCCACCTTGTGACTAGTAAGGAAACGAATAAAATAAGTATCTCACCTGCAGCAGTTCACACTCTATGTAAATCAACTGAGAGGTCTGGCGGGATGAGAAGGACCGGTGTCACTGTAAGATCCAGAACTGGTTATCTATGGCACGCGTCTCAGGATACCCGAGGCCCCTAGTTGATGACCTCTGTGTGCAACTCTGGGGACTGTTTGAATCGAGGTTCATCTTAAATTTGAGGCCAGTTTTGCACAGCAGGGAAATATCACATGTTAGCAACAGGAAACGTGGAATTATAATTAATAGGATTTTTTTTGTAGGGGGTTGATCCCTGATTTCTTTAGGGCAAATCAAGTCTGACATTTTCAGGTGGAAATTACAAACTTTAGAAGCTTTTTTAAACCTTGAATACACAACAAGGTTGCCTTTCCTGTTGTGCAGGAAAATWCTCAGAAACCAAAGAGTGATCAAATGAAGCTGCTACATCTGTAAGGTCAGTTTACGGCTAGATCAGATCTGTGCTAGCCGACACCTGCATAGCAGAGGTTTTGGCAGCGTCGGAGGTCCAGCCAAAGATTTGTATAACCAAGATAAACCACAGCCTGTCGTTTCCAATGGGAACAAATGAGTCATAATGGGCAGAGCACAAGCTAGCGAGATGCTAATAGCCCGTTGTAGCGCACATCTGCACATTTCCGTTAGGGAACGCCTACTCTGTGAAGTACGCGTGTGCCATAACTCAATTCACCTTTGCACTCTTTGGCAAAGGTTAAAGTCTACAAAACGTAGTTGACTCTGTTCGTAACAGATTACAGTTTTGGGAACAGAAAATMTGCAGAATGTCGGCCAAAATCCATCGCCTTCCATCTTCTCCTGCTGCCGGCCACTGGGCTTCCTCTCACTAGCATATTTGGTAGTGAGTGGAAACGCCAAGCGAATGCTTAACATGTATACATCTGGTGAAATATCTGTCTCATTGTTCTATCTGTGGTCGAACTGTGTTAGAGCTGTCAAATCCACAAGCGGCTGGCTCCTTGCTTTAGCCTATATCTGACACTGCCATTGGACGCAACCAAACCACAACGTTTTTATAATCCACCAACTCCCACGCAGCCAGAAGTTCACGTAGCCACGTTACAAGTTCAAACACCCGACTGCATGATAGTATATTGTCTACACCTCGATTAGACTGATATAAATCCTCCTATCCAAATGAACATGAAGGCGTGCATTAGCCTACCCGTTCCACAGCCGTTTTGAACTTCTAACGCGGTCGGGATTATAAGGAAGGGTGTGGTTTGTGACACACAAGAGCAGCTGCTCACCTATTTATCAGCTCCTACCGCAGTTACACCTCCAACTCCACCAAAACGTCCGCTATGAGGATGTATGCCAACGTGGGTTAGCGCTTGATTTGATTGAATCGAAAGCCTTAGTTTTCCCTCCTAAGATTAGGGGAGGGATCCTAGATCTGTGCTGAAGGGCATCTTCACCCGGACACTGCCCAACTAGCTTTAGTCTCTTCTAGTCATGGTGTGTCAGTGAAAGCTGTTCTGTAAGAGGCTATCAGTCACATTCTGACATCAACAAGAGCTCACGGTTTTTCCAATTTGACTCCAAATTCTGAAGCTTATCCACGTTTTTCAAAAGTCAAATTTCGAAGTTGCTCCAAACGTGACATTTTAAAATGTTTTTGACACCCTGGGTTGAATCTCAGCGTCGTTGCGTTTGGAGAAACGTCCCATTTCAAAGTTGTAGATTAAGACTTTGGACACAGGGTTAAAACATTAAGTCTAGGCATTCGAGTTAAGTTAAGGGTTAAGGTCTGGGATAGGGTATAAAAATAAAAATGTAATTCTCCCACTCGGATTGAACACAAGACTTTTGGATCCGGAGTCATGGGGTGACCTAATAGTACTCACTGTTGCCTCTTGTGGCCGGTGTTTAAGGCCTTTCCCGAAGACCTCAGGGAATGGACAGACATCCAATTTCGAAAGTCAATCTTGAGTGATCTGTCTGCTGACATGGCCAAGCCTCTGCATACCAACCTCAATCAAACCTCAATCAAACGCAGCGTCATTGCTGCTCTACTCTCTGTACCTGGCATCCCTGTTCATTTGGTGTGTAGTCATCCGTGACTGGAGTGTGTGTGTGTGTGTGTGTGTGTGTGTGTGTGTGTGTGTGTGTGTGGTGTGTGTGGTGTGATAGTTGTGTGTGTGTGTGTGTGGTGTGTGTGGTGCCTTTGCGCATGCGTGCATGTGCGTGCTGTGCGTGTTAATCCTACCGTGTGTTTTTCACAGCCCTGTCATCTCGTTATTACAGTGACATTTGTTCGGGCTGCTGGGCCATCTGGATACGTCCCACACACATGTGAGAAAACCAGCCTGTTTTAGGTCTGACTGCACATCAAAACAGCCTCCCTGCCCACACACTCACACACACCAACAAACACACTCATTCCAGAGGAGAGAGAGAGAGACGAGATGAGATGACGAGGAGAGAGAGACGAGAAGAAGAGAGAGAGAGAGAGGAGAGAAGAGGAGAGAGAGAGTAGAGAGGAGAGAGAGAGAGAGAGGATGAAAATTAGTCGTGTCGATATAATTTTAAAACTGAGTGCAGAAAAACAAAAAATATTGAACAACATACAATCAATGCATTTGTTGTGTTTCTGTTGTTATTGAATGTGTGCAGCATGTTGCCGCGGTAACAGCGA
>NC_036847.1:3552013-3561082 GCF_002910315.2 Salvelinus sp. IW2-2015
GCGTCAGATCTGTGACTGTGATTATGTGTCAACTTACCCTCGTTATTCTCAGTGCTGTTTCTCAGCAACATTTTCAACAACTTCCTGCATTTACATTATCTGGCTCCGAGGAACGTCCGCTGCGGAGATGAGGCATTCCCGCAAAGCTATTATAATAAAAATGTGATGTGGTAATTCCGTCGTGTTGTTCATCATGTTAAGCCTGTAGTCGATTAGAAAATTGTTATAATTCTAGTGACAGTGCGTTGCCCCAAAATGTGTGTTCAGAAACTCACAACAGTGGCATCAAAACACCTCCACCTCCCCAACACTCCTGCATACTGGGAACTCGTTACCACGACCACAGACAACTAGCGACAAGAACACAACACACGACAGACACCACACAGACCACACACAGACACACAACAACACAACAACACACACAACACAACACACACACAACACACACACACCACACACCACCACGACAGACAGAAAGACAGACGCAGACAGACACCAACAGAGACAAAGACAGAGTACAGCGACAGACAGACACACCAGCAACAGGAACCAGCAGAAAGACGAGACACAGACACACAGAACGACAGAAACAACAGACAGACGACCAGACAGACAGAGACAACACACAGACCAGGACAGAACAGACAGACGACAGACAGACAAACCAGAAAGACAGACAAGACAAGAACAGGAACAGACAGACAGACAGACGACAGGACAGAAGACAGACAGACAGACGAAGACACAGGACAGACCAACCCAACAGAGACACAGACAACGACGGAACCAAAACAGAGAGAAACAGGACAGGGACAACAGGGGGACCCAGACAGAACAGACAACAACAGACAGGCCAGACACAGACAGAACAGACAACAGGGACAGGACGACAGACAGACATAACAGGCAACGCCACGCTGTTCCGGCAGCGCCAACACATTCCAATAACAACCAGAAACAAACAAATCATTACTGGGTACAGGCTGGTTCAATAATTTGTTTTTCGTTCGTCGCACGTCAGTTTTCGGTCTGTCTGTCTGTCTGTCTGTCTTTTGTCTGTTCTGTCTGTCGTGCTGTCTGTCGTCTGTCTGTCTTTCGTCTGTCTGTCGTCTGTCGTCTGCGTCTGTCTGTGTCTGTCTTCGGTCTGTCTGCTCTGTCTGTCTAGTCTGTCTGTCTGTTCTGTCTTGTCTGTCTGGTCTGTTTCGTGTCTGTCTGTCTGTCTGTACTGTCTGAGTCTGTCTGCTGTGTGTGTGTGATGTGTGTGAGGTGTGTGTGTGTGTGGTGTGGTGTTGTGTGTCTGTGATGTGTGTGTCTGTGTGTGTTTCTGTGTGTGTCTGTGTCTGTGGGACAGTCCCAGTATGCCAGAAGGTGGGGAGGTGGAGGTGTTGATGCCACATGTTGGAGTTCTGAAACAACACATTTGGTGCCAACGCACTGTCACAGAATTAAACATATTTCAATCGACTACAGGCTTAACTGAATGAACAACAACGACGGAATACACACAACACATTTTATTTAAAAGTTTGGGGAATGGCCTCATCTCCGAGGGACGATCCTCGGAGCCAGATGATGTAATGGCAGGAAGGTTGTTGAAAACTGTTGCTGAGAAACAGCAACTGAGAAAACGAGGGTAAGTCGACACATAAATACATCACCAGATCTACGCCCATTAGTTGAGAGAGAGGAAGGGGATAATTGCAAGAGTGAGCCCATAGGTTAAACAGCAAGTGTGAGGTATGTGGATTATTGTGCCGTGCTCGTAGGCTATAAGGTACATAGGTGATTGAAATTCCTCACGTAGCTAAGAGAAGAAGAAACCAGACGATATGCTGCTGATGATACATTTGCCTGTACAGTAGTACGCCAGTACAATAAGAAATAAAGGGAAATATGTAGCGTATTCTCGCTGTATGAAGTTAAACACATTCAGAACAGCCTTCCTGATTGAACGTTCGGTAACTACAATACATTAGACATCGTACTGGTACAGAGATAGAGAGAAAGAGAGGGCCGAAAGAAAGTGTGTCGATATACTGATCATTTTTTTCAGTTGTTATGTGTGCAACACATCGAACAGCCCCTGTGGTGTGTGTGTGTGTTTGTGGGTGTGTGTGTCTGTCTGTGTCTGTGCGTGCGTGTATATGTGTGGTGGGTGGGCTCTCCCGTATACCAGAGCGTGGGGAAGTAGAGGTGTTGTTGCCACATGTTTGAGTTCTGAAACAATACATTTGGGGCCAACGTGCTGCCACACAATTCAACGTATTTTACACAGTACCTATAGCTCTCACAGTCTCATGTCAGAATAAGACGTTCGACCATGTTTCTCAAACATAACATTTCTACATTGCTCTAAACGTCAAATTTGGAAGTGTTTAAGGTAGCATTTAGGAATTAACTCTGCATTTTTACGGTTAGGGTTAAGTTTAGGCATTAATGCCGAAATCTTACGGTTAGGTATTAACTCTGAATGGTTAAATGGTTAAAATCAAAATAAAATAAAAAAACTTCCTATCACTTGATTCTAACATGCAACCTTATATCCCAGATTTAGAAGCTTATGCCAATCTGTCACCCCCTTCCACAACACCCCTAGCAAAATTTAAACATACTCGAAGGTAACAGCGCTCTCTGTTGCCCCTAGTGGTCGGTTTCCATGTCATCTCCGGATGTCCTCAGACACGTAGAGACGTCTAATACTGACTTGAAGCGCAGGTGACCTGGCTGCATTTGCTACAAGCAGACTGGTACAGGGGTTACAGAGAAGAGAGCGATGATCATTGTCACACGCAGGCACTGCAATGGGGGCTTTATGCAGGATACACAGCCCATTCAAATAAACGCAACCCTGGAAGGAGAGAGAGCGTGTCTTTATCTCTGAGTATCTGTGTTTGTGGGGCACTCGCTGAATGAGTGCGGCTTGAGAAATCCCCACGCTGCACTGCCAGAGAGTGAGAGAGCAAGAGGGAAAAACAGATACACTTCCTCCTCACCACAAAGTTTCCTGCACTTATGATTCATTCACTCTGCTCTTTGATACAGTGTGTGTGTGTGTGTGAATGCATGCATACATTTGGGAGCTTGTTTTCTTTCATATTAAGTTATATTCTTATAAACTCAGCCAAAAAAGAAACGTCCCTTTTTCAGGACCCTATCTTTCGAAGATAATTCGTATAAAATCCAAATAACTTCACAGATCTTCATTGTAAAGGGTTTAAACACTGCTTCTCATGCTTGTTCAATGAACCATAAACAATTGCTGAACATGCACCTGTGAAACAGTCGTTAAGACACTAACAGCTTACAGACGGTAGGCAATTAAGGTCATAGTTATGAAAACCGAGGCCTGTACTCTGGAGCGGGATCGATTTGGAGGTGGAGGGTCCGTCATGGTCTGGGGTGGTGTGTCACAGCATCATCTGACTGAGCTTATTGTCATTGCAGCCAATCTCAATGCTGTGCGTTACAGGGAAGACATCCTCCTCCCTCATGTGGTACCCTTCCTGCAGGCTCATCCTGACATGACCCTCCAGCATAACAATGCCATCAGCCATACTGCTCGTTCTGTGCGTGATTTCCTGCAAGTGAGTGTTCTGCCATGGCCAGCGAAGAGCCCGGATCTCAATCCCATTGAGCACGACGGGACCTGTTGGATCGGAGGGTGAGAGCTAGGGCCATTCCCCCCAGAAATGTCCGGGAACTTGCAGGTGCCTTGGTGGAAGAGTGGGGTAACATCTCCCAGCAAGAACTGGCAAATCTGGTGCAGTCCATGAGGAGGAGATGCACTGCAGTAGTTAATGCAGCTGGTGGCCACACCAGATACTAACTGTTACTTTTGATTTTGACCCTTTGTTCAGGGAACCATTATTCCATTTATGTTAGTCACATGTCTGTGGAACTTGTTCAGTTTATGTCTCAGTTGTCGAATCTTGTTATGTTCATACAAATATTTACACATGATTAAGTTTGCTGAAAATTAACGCAGTTGACAGTGAGAAGACATTTCTTTTTTTGCCGAGTTCACGTGTCTGCTCTGTCCTATGCTGAAATGTTGTGTGTGTGACATTTCTGTGAAAACGCTGAACGTGGAGAAGTGTCTTCTGGTTTCAGAGCACTCTGAAAACCCACTGATAACTAGGCTGATTAGGAGATCAACATCAGTTGGAAGATCAAACCCAGTTTCAGTATGACTGTGTCGGAGAACTAGTAAAGGGTAAACACCAAGATTACAAAGGTGAACCATGGTGAAACAGAAGTCATTTTCTTTTTAAGGCTAGGGGGCAGTATCTTGAATCCCAGATGACTGACGTACCCAAAGTAAACTGCCTGTTACTCAGGCACAGAAGCTAGGATATGCATATAATTGGTAGCATTGGATAGAAAGCACTCTGAAGTTTCTAAAACGGTTACAATAATGTCTGTGAGTATGACAGAACTGATATGGCAGGCGAAACCCTGAGGAGAATCCATCCGGACATTTTTTATTTTGAGGTCACAGGCAATTTCAATGCTAGCCTATGCGATATTCAAAAGAATTCCTCCCAGATTGCAGTTSCTATGGCTTCCACTAGATGTATACAGTCTTTAGAAAGGGTTTCAGGCTTGTTTTTTGAAAAACGAACGAGTAGTTGTAGTTTTTCCAAGGTGTCTCTCATTAGAAAGTGGTCTTGAGGTGAATGAGGTGAATGAGGTGTGCGCTCTTCGCTATTTATCTTCCCTATTGAACATACTATTCTCCTTCTTAAATTTGATCATTTATTTAGATATTAGAGCACCTGAGGGTTAATTAGAAACATCGTGTGACTTGTTTGGATGAATTTTACTGGTAACTTTTTGGATTRGTTTGTTTGCATGTTTAACGTGTGGAGTACTGAATCAAGCMRGCCAACTAAACAGACATTTTTGGGATATAAAGAAGGACTTTATCGAACAAAACGACCATTTGTTGTGTAGCTGGGACCCTTGGGATTGTAAACAGAGGAAGATCTTCAAAGGTAAGTGATTTATTTTATCGCTATTTGGGATTATGTGACGCATGTGCTGGTTTGGAAAAGTATTTTGGTGTGGGGCGCTGTCCTCAGATAATCGCATGGTATGCTTTCACCGTAAAGCCTTTTTGAAATCTGACAACGAGGTTGGATAAATAAGAAGGTAAGCTTTTAAATGATGTAAGACACTTGTAGTTTCATGAATGTTTAATATTACGATTTTTGTATTTTGAATTTCGCGCACTGCAATTTCACCGGATGTTGTCGTGGTGGTACACTTGCGTCACACCTAGACCAAAGAGGTTTTTAACAAACATTTGTCTCTTAATAAACCAATTAGGCACATTTGGGCACTCTCGACACAACATTTTGAACATATATACAATGGTTCATTGGATCAGTCTAAAACTTTGCACATACACTGCTGCCATCTAGTGGCCAAAATCTAAATTGCTTCTGGGCTGGAATAATACACTATGGCCTTTCTCTTGCATTTCAAAGATGATGGTAAAAAAAGCATGTTTTTTCTATGTATTATCTTTTACCAGATCTAATGTGTTATATTCTCCTAAATTAATCACATTTCCACAACATTCAAAGTGTTTCCTTTCAAATGGTATCACGAATGTGCAGTTAGATTTTAGGCGAAAATTTAAAAAAGGGTCGGATAATTTTTAACCCTCAATATACCAACATKTATTACGTACGTGGATTACCAACTGGGGTCGTTTGACCCCAGGAAGAAACTTGGAAAAAGCTCAAATCGAAGCAAAATATAATTTTAATTATTATCAAAACATCAATAGACATGTAAATAATGTAATGTGAAATAAAGAAATAACCAAAACAATTACAGCTAATTTGCATAAATCCCTTATTTAAAGTGGAGCTATTTTCCGCAGTACAATGCACATTAGTACCCAAAAACTAATTTTGCATTATTTGACTGTAGTATTATTTRATTTCCAGAATTCTTAAGTAAATATTAATTTGAACACATTTATGCGGTGAAAACAATCGCCATTTAAAGGGGAAGTACACCAACATTTAAAATATACTTAATTTTACTGAAAGTGTTTCAATACACTTAATAAAGTGATCCTAGGAGACAATTACCAAAAATATGGCTTAGTTTTCTTTATTTACTTACCCCACAGCCAGCATTAGCATCGCTGCTAGTGAAACAAGGGGAGTAGAAGGGACTTCTAAAAGCACGCACAAATCCTCAAATGTTATAGCAACCAAAATACCACAACAATTTGGACAAGTAGACCACTGGAGAGCATTATAGGAATTGTGGTATTAACATCAATAGAAAGAGAAAAAAATCTGAGAATACACACCAATTGCTCCCGAGTGGTGCAACGGTCTAAGGCACTGCATCTTAGTGCAAGAGGTGTCACTACAGTCCCTGGTTCAAATCCAGGCGTTATCACATCCAGCTGTGATTGGGAGTCCCATAGGGTGGCGCACAATTGGTCTGGGTTTGGCTGGGGTAGGCCGTCATTGCAAAGAAGAATTTGTTCTTAACTGACTTGCCTAGTTAAATTAAGAAAGACTATGTGTACTTTCAGAGGATAGCTAGTTTACAAGTACGTATACCACTGACAGACTTTAATGAGCTGATTTGACTGCAACAAAGCATATATTTAAAGTAATTTAGATTTTGTACATGGTCATCCCTAGTTATAATGAGTTATGCTAAATGATTAAAATGTTTAAAAAAATATATAATAGCCTTATTCGAGTACATAAGGTGTACCATCTTTGCCGGTGAACTGTCTATCAGGTCAAGATCAACAGGTTCCCCTCCATCCTCTAAGGATATAGATGACGTAATATTATGTCTCCAGAGAAACCTGGGTTAAAATAAATACWTTTTTTTAGATTTGCACTATACTAATTTTCGGAGAATACACACCAATACAGCTTTCTGTGCAGATTCAGAGCCTATTTGAGGTCTGCATTGCATCTCTATCAAGTATTTATACCATTGGCAGATTTTTATATGCACAAAAATAAGGTCATTTTGATTTTGTTTACAGTCATACGATATGTGGCATAGAAAAGTACAATTGTAGGCGTAGAAAGACAGTCTGCAGACATATAGCTCCCCATCTGGTCGGAATTACTGACACAGGTCCTCCTCCACCCTCTGGTGGTATGGATAACTTGCTATTATGTTTCCATAGAAACTTAGCTTCAAATATAGGTCCGATCTATCAAAATACTCGAAACAGCATTAGGTGTTTTTGGCTGGGGTCAACATGACCCCAAAGGACTTATTGTTGAGATTTATTAAGAACGAGTTGATTGYCAAAGTCATAAAAAAATGTAATGAATTGAATGAACCTTTAGGCTACGATCAAAAATATGAATGGGGTCAAAATGAACCCAGTCAGTGGTTTGAGGGTTTTTAAAATTGTAATATTGTATAATATTACTCAGTCTAAAGGAATTCATCTAAACTAGCAAAATGTCTGCCATCATGTTACAACCATCTCCTGGTTTATTTCAAGCTATTACTGTCAATTAGGAAAAACTCATATAGAGTAATGGGTGCGTGTGTGCGTATGTACGTGCGTGTGTGCACAGTCGATTTTTGTGTCGAGAGAAGAATTGTGGTGCATGAACGTGGCTGTATAAGAGCAGTATTAAAGGCGTGTTTAACGCCGTGCTGGTTTCTCTTGGCTCAGTGTGTTTGTTTCTGTGTGGGCCTGTGTGTGCGTGTGAACACTGTTTTATAAATTCTGCTGTAACATTCACTGACATGCTAAAATGCTGCTGCGCACCGGGTGGGTTCTCCCTGTCACATCGCCTCATCCTCCTCCATCATTCCCCTTTCTCTCTCTCTTTCTTTCTCACCCTCCCCTCTCCTTCTCTTCTCCCTCTTTCTCCTTTTGTGTTAAAACCCAGAAGCGGTACTTTGTTGTTTTGCATCATAGAATCCCACCGTACGTTGTGCTCATGACTGAGTGTGTCAGTGGTGGTGAGGTAGATGTGTGTGTTGTGCAATGTTCATACTGTATAAGAAACAATACCGGCACCATTACTGCTAGCCGAATGGTAATAAGGTTACTGTATGGTTGACTAGGCGTTAATACTGCCGTAAAGTATAGCAGTTCACCTGCACTAGGGACATTTGTTATGCCCCCTTGTCAGATGCCACTTTCATAAAGACCGCTGCCACATCTCGAAAACTCCGTACAGTGGAGTCTGCTCTCTGCCTGCCCTCCCTAACTAAATATTAATTAAAGCAATCGTAACATAGCAGTATAACGTAGCAAATATGATGGGCTTCGCAATGTATAGTACGTAAATCGGGTCTCGTCTGCCTAAATAATGTTGTTAAGAGGCGAGACATGCGGTTTGTCCGTTTTTCTTTCCCCAAGGGGATTCCATCCACATATCTGGCCTCGTAGTCTCCCTCCCCTCCCTTGGTGCACATGGTGGCGTGATGCCCCGCACCCCAACCTGGGCGATGCCCACACCGCTGAGGCCTGGCCGATATACCGCAGGCCGCGAGGCCTGGTCCCATGGATAGCACGGATAAAGATAAAAACTTATCGGGTTTATCAAAAAAACGAGCTGAGCGGTAAAAAAGTTGTCTCATTCCATTATTCACAAGGCAGCAAATGAAAGTTGTACTGTTGGAACGCTTCAATTATGAGAGAGAGAGGGCAGGCAGAGAGAGGGGGGGAGAGAGACAGTGGGTGGAGAAAGGAGAGAAAGAAGAAAGAGAAGAAAGAAAGAAAGAAAGAAAGAAGAAAGAAGAAAGATAAGAAAGAAAGAAAGAAAAGAACCAGAAAGAAAGAAAGAAAGAAAGAAAAAAGAAAAGAAAAGACAAGAAAAAAAAAAGAAAGAGAGGGCGGGAGTGTCTGTGAGACCCGATTGAGAAAGAGGAGAAGAGAAGGAGAGGAGGGTGAGAAAAGAAAAGACGAGAGAGAAGGAAGAGCGGGGGAGTGTCTGTGAGACCGATTGAGAAAGAGGAGGGAAGAAGAAGAGGAGAGGGAGGTGAGACAAGAAAGCGACGAGAGAAAGAGAGGGGCAGTGTCTGTGAGACCGAATTGAAAAGAGC
>NC_036847.1:3561213-3574278 GCF_002910315.2 Salvelinus sp. IW2-2015
ACACACACACACACTCACTCTCTCTCGCACAGGCACCATGCTTATTAATAGCATGTTTCAGCTCCACAACGCCGCGGAGAAGTGCAAACGAGGCGGTTTAGAGCCGGGGGACCATAGATGACGTTACTCCTCTTGGGGTAAAGTTACGTAAAGTAACAGCTGATCACTGCCCCTTCCTTCGCAGAAGGCAAGTTGACATAAAGTGTAGTCAACTTTGTTCTGAGGGCAGAAAGAATCTGATTGGTTTAGGGCAGCACACGTTGGTTTCTAAAAGGTCAATGGGCGGTGTTTAACAGATAGGGGTGGCAGGTAGCCTAGTGGTTAGAGCGTTGGGCCAGTAACCGAAAGCAACATGCTTAACTAATCAGAGCAAGCTATTGAGCTAAGCATTTAGCAACCTCTTATCTACTCATGCTAAAAGAATAAATAGAGTTAGCTAGCTAGCTAGGTGTAAAATATAAAACCAAGTGAGCTAACATTTGGTTTATTGAAATGTTAAGTTGAATAAGCAAATTGAATGTAAAAAAGAACAGGGCTTGACAGTTATGCTGCCCCAGGGACAGCAACGTATATTTCTACACTGAACACAAATATAAATGCAACATGCAACAATTTCAAAGATGTTACTGATTTATAGTTCATAAAAGGAAATCAGTCAATTTAAATAAATAAATTAGGCCCTAATCTATGGATTTCACATGACTGGGAATACAGATATGCATCACAGGTCACAGATACCTTAAAAGAATGGTAGGGGTATCAGAAAACCAGTCAGTATCTACTGTGACCACCAGTGCAGCGCGACACATTTCCTTCGCATAAAGTTGATCAGGCTGTTGATTGTGGCCTGTGGAACGTTGTCCCACTCCTCTTCAATAGGTGTGCGAAGTGGCTGGATATACATACATGTCGATCCAGAGCATCCCAAACATGCTCAATGGGTGACGTCTGGGGAGTATGCAGGCCATGGAATAACTGGGACATTTTCAGTTTCCAGGAATTGTGTACAGATCATTGTGACATGGGGCAGTGCATTATCATCCTGAAACAGGAGGTGATAGCTGCGGAGGAATGGCACGACAATGGGCCTCAGGATCTCGTCACGGTATATCTTTGCATTCAAATTGCTATCGACGAAATGCAATTGTGTTCATTGTTCCCAGCTTACCTTGCCCTGAGATTGTCTACTTTATTGTCCAGGGACTGAACATTAGCAAGTAATATACCCGGAAGCGGTAGATGGTGTGCAGTCCTCCTGAGTCGGACTAAATGTCCACTCCAAATAGCTCTTCTCTGCAGGAGGCATCTTGGAGCAGCCTCTTGGATAAGTTGAATCACCTTGGGGGGTACGAACAAAGGATCCAATTCAGAAAAGTCGTATTCCTGGTTGGAACGCTGGTGAGTTACAACCACTCTTATATCCAAAAGTCCATCCCTGCAGTGTGCAATAACGCAAACAACAAAAAATACTGTAAAGTTGCTTAGGAGCCAGAAACAGAGCGGCTATGTCTATCGGCACCATTTGTATTATGGTAGATGGGTAAAAAGAAAAATCATCAGACATTGAATATCCCATTGAGCACGGTGAAGTTATTAATTACACTTTGGATGGTGTCACTACAATGATACTGGGGAGTTAACGACTGGGGTGTCTTTCAGGATAAAAATGGACGTAATGGAACTAAGCACAGCCAAAATCATAGAGGAAAACCTGGTTCCGTCTGCTTTCCATCTGTAATGTCTGCTTCCAACTCACACTCTCAAACACGTAGATCGCCTGAACGCAGCTCACTCTCCAGCCCACTTTCCAGCTCACACTCTCAAAAACCTAGATCCCCTGAACGCAGCTCACTCTCCAGATCCCAATCAACTGAATTCTGATCACCTGTTCACACACCTGTCTGTCATTATCACTAACTATTTAGTTCAGTTCTTTGCACCCCATCATTGTGAGGTATTGCTTGTTTTGTAACACATGGCTAGTTGGAGTGATGGGTTTCCTGTAATGCGATCCTCCCGTGTATGATAGTTTTGGCCTGCCTCACTAACGACGCCTATTCCCTGCCTGTAATTTAGCCTATTGGATTTCCTGTTATCAACCTATTGCCTGATCTCCTGGATGACGTTACTACCCTTTACCCTGCCTGTACTGTTGCCCTTTTGGACCCCCTGTGTATGACCTTCTGCCTGCCCCTGGACCCAACTACCTGCCTCCCCCTGTGGGCCTTTACAAATTAACWCCTGCTGCTCCCTGCGCTTGAAACCAACTCTCTGTCTCCCATCGTGTTCATTACACCACCATGCACTGGGCGARGAATTCACCTTTCAGCAGGACAATAACCTAAAACACAAGGCCAAATCTACACTGCAGTTGTTTACCAAGAATATAATGAATGTTCTGGAGCGGCCGAGTTAAATTTTRTACTTAAATCTACTTGAAAATATATGGCAAGACCTATGAAAGGTTGTCTAGCAATGATCAACAACAKATTTGACAGAGCTTGAAGAATTTGGAAAAGAATAATGGGCAAATGTTCCACAAACCAGGTGTGGAAAAATCTAAGAGACTTACCCAGAAAGACTCACAGCTGTAATCACTGCCAAAGGTGCTTCTGCAAAGTATTGACTCAGTYGTGTGAATGCTTATGTAAATGAGACATTTCTGTATCTCATTTTCAATACATTTGCTAAAATTTCAAAAAATTGTAGCAAACACACGCGCACACACGCAGGCACACACACCCATGCAAGCAGGCACATGCACGCACACAAGCAAAATAGCCACCACTCCCCACCACACTTGTCTGACAGCCTGGCCATTAAGGCCCAATATGGTGAGTCACTGTATAATGACACAGCAGCTCATCATCTCACTGGCTGTTGATGGATCGCCTGTCATTCTGTTTGTTTGCCTTTATGTGTGTGTGTGCGAGATTGCGAGCGTGTGTGCGAGATTGCAAGCGTGCTTGTGTGTTTGTGCTTGCTTCCATTGTTGCATGTGTACATGATTAGTGCAATGATGGTGGTGATGATGATGAAGATGATGGTGGTTATTGTTGTTGCTCCCAGAAATGCTGATGACTGCTCAAATCTCCCTTCACATATTCTTTGTCCGGGGTAATCTTAAAATACATATATATTTACGTAACAATTTCTATTGAGTGGAGCCCTCACAACCGTTTTTCAGGGTTAACCTAAGTTATGTTGAACATAATGTGTCCCTGAAAACCGTAAATATCACCTTTCTGCTGAACCCACGGAGAGTGCACCTCCAGAGACCTAGAGACGCACCTGAATCAATCCAATACAGCATGTCTGACAATGTCAGCATCTCTCGCTCTCTCTTTGTGTGTATCTCTCTATCTATCTATCCCATTCTACCTCCGTTTCCCTTCCTCTCTTTCTCTCTCTCCCTCAAAAGAACACACACACACACACACAAAACCACACACACACACAAAACCACACACACACACACTTTATTTCTGAATCTAATATCCAATGTCAAGTCTGAGTCTGAATAAGTCTGAAGCTGCGGGGGCAGAGAGAGAGATAGAGGTGGAGGGAGGGTGAGAGAGAGAGAGAGAGAGAGAGGAATAATAGAGAACTGAGAACGCCTGCTGCTGCTGTTGAGTTCAGTGGGTTTACTAGAAGAGAGCAGTGAGTGGAGAGAGAGGATGAGAGAGATGGGCATTCAGAACTGAAAACCCAGCGGGAAAGACCTGGTGCGTGACTTACATACACATGCTCACACACACACACACACACACACACACCCTCGCATGCATACAGTACACTCATACACCATTTCATATTCAAACACACAAATGTACACACAGTGCCTTCAGGAAGCATTCACCCCCCTTGACTTTTTCCACATTTTATTGTGTTACAGCCTGAATAAAYAAATTATTCAATTGAGATTTTGTGTCACCGGCCTACACACAATACCCCATAACGTCAAAGTGGAATTATGTTGATAGAATAAACGACAGCCTAAATAAGTTCAGMAGTAAAAATGTGCTTAACAAGTCACATAATAAATTGCATGGACTCAATCAGTGTGCAATAATAGTGTTTAATGTGATTTTTGAATGACTACTGTAACAGTTTAACTTTACGTCCGTCCCTTCGCCCCGACCCGGGCGCGAACCAGGGACCCTCTGCACACATCAACAACAGTCACCCACGAAGCATCGTTATCCATCGCTCCACAAAAGCCGCGGCCCTTGCAGAGCAAGGGGAACCACTACTTCAAGGTCTCAGAGCAAGTGACGTCACCAATTGAAAGGCTATTAGCGCGCACCACCCCTAACTAGCTAGCCAATTCACATCCGTTACACTCACCCCCCTTTCAACCTCCTCCTTTTCCGCAGCAACCAGTGATCCGGGTCAACAGCATCAATATAACAGTTTAACTTTAGTCCGTCCCCTCYCCCCGACCCGGGTGCGAACCAGGGACCTTCTGCACACATCAACAACAGTCACCCAGGAAGCATCGTTACCCATCGCTCCACAAAGGCCGCGGCCCTTGCAGAGCAAGGTGAACCACTACTTCAAGGTCTCAGAGCAAGTGACGTCACCAATTGAAAGGCTATTAGCGCGTACCACCGCTAACTAGATKGCCATTTCACATCCGTTACACTACCTCATAKAATTATCTGTAAGGTCCCTCAGAGCATTGAAATTTAAACACAGATTGCAACCACAAAGACCAGGGAGGTTTTCCAAAGCTTCGCAAAGAAAGGAACCTATTGGTAGATGACAAAAAAAAGGTAGACATTCAATATCCCTTTGAGCACGGTGAAGTTATTAATTACAGTTTGGATGGTGTATCAATACACCCAGTCACTACAAAGATACAGGAGTCCTTCCTAACTCAGTGGCCGGAGAGAAAGGAATGGCTGTGATAGTAGAAAACTGAGGAGGGATCAACAACATTGTAGTTACTCCACAATACTAACCTAAATAACAGAGTGAAAAGAAGGAATKTTTTTCAAAACATGCATCCTGTTTGCAATAAGTATAACATCTGAAGTATAAAATTTGACAAAAATATGTACTTTATGTTCTGAATTCAAAGTGTTATGTTTGGGGCAAATCCACCACAACACATTATTGAGTACCACTCTTCATTTTTTCAAGCATGGTGGTGGCTGGATCATGTTATGGGTATGCTTGACATCGGCAAGGGAGTTATTTAGGATAAAAAAAACATGTTTTAACTTTGTGATCATAAGAATATTGCGTGTAATTGGGTGAGATTTTTTTATTTATTTAATCACTTTTGATTTCATGCTGTAACACAACAAAATGTGGAATAAGTCAAGGGGTATGAATACATTCTGAAGGTACTGTACATGCATGCACTCTTACACTGTACACATGCACCTACACTACCGGTCAAAAGTTTTAGAACACCTACTCATTCAAGAGTTTTTATTTATTTGTACTATTTTCTACATTGTAGAATAATAGTGAAGACATCAAACCTATGAAATAACACATATGGAATCATGTAGTAACCAAAAAAGTGTTAAACAAATCTAAATATATTTTATATATATACCCTTTGCCTTGATGACAACTTTGCACACCCTTGGCATTCTCTCAACCATCTTCACCTGGAATGCTTTTCCAACCGCCTTGAAGGAGTTCCCACGTATGCTGAGCATTTGTTGGCTGCTTTCCCTTCACTCTGCGGTCCGACTCATCCCAAACCATCTCAATTTGMTTGAGGTCGGGGGATTGTGGAGGCCAGTTCATCTGATGCAGCACTTCATCACTCTCCTTCTTGGTAAAATAGCCCTTACACAGCCTGAAGGTGTGTTGGGTCATTATCCTGTTGAAAAACAAATGATAGTCCCACTCAGCCCAAACCAGATGGGATGGCGTATCGCTGCAGAATGCTGTGGTAGCCATGCTGGTTAAGTGTGCCTTGAATTCTAAATAAATCACAGACAGTGTCACCAGCAAAGCACCCCCCACACCATCACACCTCCTCCTCCATTCTTCACGGTGGGAAATACACATGAGGAGATCATCTGTTCACCCACAATGCGTCTCACAAAGACATGGCAGTTGGAACCAAAAATCTCAATTTTGGACTCCAGTCTCATGTCCATTGCTCGTGTTTCTTGGCCCAAGCATGTATCTTCTTCTTATTGGTGTCCTTTAGTAGTGGTTTCTTTGCAGCAATTTGACCATGAAGGCCTGATTCACAGAGTCTCCTCTGAACAGTTGATGTTGAAATGTGTATGTTACTTGAACTCTGTTGAGCATTTATTCGGGCTGCAATTTCTGAGGCTGGTAACTCTAATGAACTTATCCTCTGCAGCAGAGGAAACTCTGGGTCTTACATTCCTGTGGCGGTCCTCATGAGAGCCAGTTTCATCATAGTGCTTGATGGTTTCTGCAACTGCACTTGAAGAAACATTCAAAGTTCTTGACATTTTACAAATTGATTGACCTTCATGTCTTAAAGTAATGTTGGATTGTCATTTCTCTTTGCTTATTTGAGTTGTTCTTGCCATAATATGGACTTTTACCAAATAGGACTATCTTCTGTATACCACCCCTACCATGTCACAATACAACTGATTGGCTCAAACGCATTAAGAAGGAAAGAAATTCCACAAATTACCTTTTAACAAGGCACACCTGTTAATTGAAATGCATTCCAGGTGACTACCTCATGAAGCTGGTTGAGCGAATGCCAAGAGTGTGCAAAGCTGTCATCAAGGCAAATTCCACTTGAAGAATCTCAAATATAAAATACATTTTGATTTGTTTAACACTTTTTTGGGTACAACATGATTCCATATGTGTTATTTCATAGTTTTGATGTCTTCACTATTATTCTACAATGTAGAAAATAGTCAAAAATAATGAAAAACCCTTGAATGAGTAAGTGTTCTGAAACTTTTGACCGGTGGTGTATGTAAGTACATACAAAGACATCAAGTACACATACTGTACACACATGAACAAATTCAGTGTGTGAATACTGTGTTCCAATTCTTCTTGTACTTTCTTCAGTAATGCAGACATGATACAACTTCTTTTCTGTCTGAAAGATCAGAACGCATTACAACATTTCCCCCTTTAATCATATACGATTATTAGCAAAGAATAATCATACAGAAATCTACAATTCTACACAGTAAGAATCATCCAATTGCTATGCCTTCCATTGACAATTTGAAAATGTTTTTTGGCAAATATGTTTTCCTACTGCATTTCTTCTCCTACAATGGGTGCTTTGACTCCATACCACTACTGTTTATCACAATTTTCAAGGACTAATTTCACTCACTGCGCTCATTGTGAATAATTGTGACTCAGAAAGCCCTATAATTTCACTGAATTAAACCCTCACACACATGGGAGAGATATAGTGAGACAACGAGAAAGTACGAGGCAGGGTGAGAACGAGAGACAGAGACAAACCTAGGCCGCTGTAAGTTGTGTGTGTTTGTGACTGATATCTTCCACAGAAGAATATGAAGGTCGTTCGACTCTGCCCTGTTCGACAGGCAGAGTCAAACTGATTACTGTTAGTCAGCCGGCCTCAACAGCTTGCACTCTCTCAATGACTCACCAACCCTCATTTAGACACAGAACACTGCCCACCTTGCCAAATATCACCATCCCCGTCACAACACCTAGTTAACAGAGACAACCTAACCAGGGCCCTTAAAAATAAAGCTCGTCAGAGTAGCAGAGCTGATTTAGGATCATTGTGGCCTTTTAGATCACATGGACAGGGGTGACCTGATCCTAGATCAGCACTACTGCTCTGAGATGCATGATACATACTGCCCCAGATCTCATACGACCACAGTGCCTTAGATACATACGGCCACAATGCCTTATGTCACAACCCTACAGATATATATTAGAAAACACTTTAGACCTGAACACAGGTCCATCACACCTAACACAGTGGTCTCACCAGATCACACTAGCCACGACAGAGAAGATTGTGATCACACAGAAGACCAGATCGTCACAGAAGTGCACAGACAGACAAAAATCGGACTTGCTTTGGTTTATTTGACGGCAGACCAAGCTATGGCTTTCCTTCCATTTTCAAATGGATGTTCAACCAGTTTCAAATGACGTGACAGGCTTCACTTACTTACTTACAGGTGGTRTTTAGTCAACACATAAAAGGACAAGGAATACCTCTCTCTGCATTTTTCTCTCTCACTTCTTTCTCACTCCCACGGTAGGCAAGGTGAGGAATGTGCAGTGTCTTTTCACCATTCAGCAAGCACAATCCTCTCGAC
Organism: Salvelinus sp. IW2-2015; assembly: GCF_002910315.2. Classification (NCBI taxonomy): domain Eukaryota; kingdom Metazoa; phylum Chordata; class Actinopteri; order Salmoniformes; family Salmonidae; genus Salvelinus; species Salvelinus sp. IW2-2015. The sequence continues at coordinate 3,569,505 of NC_036847.1, forward strand.
CTTCCAGCAACACAACAGCTAATTAGCACCTTCCACAGAGCTGTAAGAGTCCTCCATAGAAACAAAGACAGCTAGGGCTGCTCTCACCTCACAGTCCTCACAGACCTAGCAGACAGAAATGAACAGATGTCTGTTACCATGGTAACATTAAAAAAAACGTTTTTTTTTAAAGAGAAAGAGAAAAAATATATATACAGTACCAGTCAAAAGTTTGTACACACCTACTCATTCAAAGGTTTTTCTTTATTTTTTATTTTTTATACATAGACTAATAGTGAAGACATCAAAACTATCAAATAACACATGGAATCATGTAATAACCAAAAAAGTGTTGAACAAATCTAAATATATTTTAGATTCTTCAAAGTAGCTACCCTTTGCCTTGATGACAGCTTGCACACTCTTGGCATTCTCTAAACCAGCTCCATGAAGAATGGTTTTCCAACAGTCTTGAAGGAGTTCACACATATGCTGAGCACTTGTTGGCTGCTTTTCCTTCACTCTGCGGTCCCACTCATCCCAGTTGAGGTCAGGTGATTGTGGAGTTCAGGTCATCTGATGCAGCACTCCATCACTCTCCTTGGTCGAAAAGCCCTTACACAGCCTGGAAGTGTGTTTTGGGTCAGTGTACTGTTGAAAAACAAATGATAATCCCAGTAAGCGCAAACCAGATGGGATGGCGTATCGCTGCAGAATGCTGTGGTAGCCATGCTGGTTAAGTGTGCCTTGAATTCTAAATAAATCACGGACAGTGTCACCAGCAAAGCACCCCCACACCATCACACCTCCTCCTCCATGCTTCATGGTGGGAACCACACTTTCGGAGATCATCCGTTCACCTGTTCTGCATCTCACAAAGATATGGCAGTTGGAACCAAAAATCTCAAATTTGGACTCATCAGACCGGCAGCGTAGCCTAGTGTTTAGAGTGTTGGACTAGTAACCGAAAGGTTGCAAGATCGAATCCCCGAGCTGACAAGGTAAAAATCTGTTGTTCTGCCCCTGAACAAAGCAGTTAATCCACTGTTCCTAGGCCATCATTGAAAATAAGAGTTTGTTCTTAACTGACTTGCCTAGTAAAATAAAGGTAAAAAATAATTAAAGACCAAAGGACAGATTTATACCAGTCTAATGTCCATTGCTTGTGTTTCATTGCCCATGCAAGTTTCTTATTATTATTGGTGTCTTTTAATAGTGGTTTCTTTGCAGCAATTCAACCATGAAGGCCTGATTTACAGAGTGTCCTCTGAACAGTTGATGTTGAGATGTGTCTGTTACTTGAACTCCGGTAACTCTTGAACCCAGGTAACTCTGGGTCTTCCTTTCCTGTGGTGGTCCTCATAAGAGCCAGTTTCATCATAACACGTAATGGTTTTGCATTTCTCTTTACTTTGAGCTTTTCTTGCCATAATATGGTCTTGGTCTTTTACCAAATAGAGCTATCTTCTAAATACCACCCCTACCTTGTCACAACACAACTGATTGGCTCATTAAGAAGGAAAGAAATTCCACAAATTAACTTTTAACAAGGCACACCTGTTAATTGAAATGCATTCCAGGTGACTACTTCATGAAGCTGGTTGAGAGAATACCAAGAGTGTACAAAGCTGTCATCAAGGCAAAGGGTGGCTACTTTGAAGAATCTCAAATATAAAATACATTTTGATTTGTTTAACCCTTTTTTTTGTTACTACATGATTCCACATGTCTTATTTCATAGTTTTGATGGCTTCCCATATTATTCTACAATGTAGAAAATAGTCKAAATAAAGACAATCCCCTGAATGAGTAGGTGTGTCCAAACTTTTGACTGGCAATGTATATTGACTCTCAAAAGTCATGCAATAAACAGAACTTCTGCAGTACTTGGAAAAACAGCTGTCAGCAGACTTGTGTTGTCTGATGTATTACTGAAGTCTAGTGAATTTACGTAGTGGTAGGAAGCCTAACGGTTAAGATCATAACCGGCTGGTTCGAATCCCAGAGTCGATTAGGTGAAAAATCTGTTGATATGCCCTTGAGCAAGCCACTTAATTCTAATTGCGCCTATAAGTTACTCTGGATAAGAGAGTCTGCTAAATGACTAAAATGTGTGTGTTTACCACAACATGACTCACAAGCCACATCTGAGATTATGTTGCAGTACATTGAGACAACTCCACAGTTTCATACAGGAAGCCAGCACTGATAGAGCTCAACAAGCACACACAATAGTGTGGGGAGGATGCATTTTGATTCTGATCGTGATGAAGTAAAAAAATAAATATATATATATATATATATATATATATATATATATATATTATTTTGAACATTTTTCAAATTGTATCAATTTATTAACACTTAGAAAGTAATACCGGTTGATCTTCTATTCTCAGGAATGTGTTTTTGTTTGTGAATATGCAGGCCTATCTTGAGAATTATCAGCAGGTAGCAGGTAGCTTAGCGCTTAAGAGCATAACCAAAAGGTTGCTGGATCGAATCCCAGAGTAAACTAGGTGAAAAATCGGCGATGTGCCCTTGAGCAAGGCACTTAACCCTAATTGCTCCTGTAAGTCGATCTGGATAAGAGCGTCTGCTGAATGACTCAAATGTAAATGTAGAAATGTTCCTAATGTGTACTACAAAATACCCGCCACTAGGTGCCAATATACACCAGCAAACACAGCCAAAAGCTAAGGCAATCTGTAAGGTTTGAAAGTGAGTACAAGGATTCCATTAGTGTCAATGTGACATTACTGTTGCTGGTACAGTCTCTGTGTACCACAACTGCAAACTGACTGGTTCCTTTTCTGATGCCATTGTAATGTAAACCAGTTCAATTCAGTGTTGACCAATCTGTCATCTCCTTAGCTTATAATGCTACAGTATTGCTGTAACTCTRCCTGTGACTCTTTCTAATCTTGTAATGGCTCTAGTTAATCATGGTGTGGACCTGTCTTGGTAGGACTCCCTCTGGTGATTTCTCAGTTCCACCAGCTTAATCTGTGGCTGTTGTAAAGGAGATTATTACATCTGATTAAAAACACTCTATCACCCACTGTCTCCTGCATTTCAGTTTGCCACTGTCATTTCCCCCTCGCTCCTGATTCTCTATCGCTTCATCTCGTCTTCCCCCGTGTCATTATCCCTCCCCCTCTTTTCACTCTCTTCCCTTCCTTCCCTTACTGTCCTTGTCTCATCAGACATACAGTATGTTATCCCAGTAGAAGGTACTAGGCAGCTGGGAGAATACAATCCTCAGAACAGACATCACAGTAGAGACGGATCATCACCGCACCAGGATGAGACTGTGTCATACATCATAGCCCTATTCCCCGTAATTAGGGTTGTACCCAGTGCGCTACACCGTGAGAGGAAGTTTTAAGTGTTACCGTTTTGCTGTAGAGCTGCCTCGTAATTTCCAGCTGCACATGTGCGATGTAATTGGCTGTTAGTAGCCCCTTATTACGGTGAGAGGAGTGAGGCCCTGTCAGAACCCTGTCAGGCTCAACGTATTATCAACTCCCCAAGTGACAGGTGTGTGTGTGTGTGTGTGTGTGTGTGTGTGTGTGTGTGTGTGTGTGTGTGTGTGTGTGTGTGTGTGTTTGTGCAACTCTTTATTTCAATTGTCTAAGGTGCAGCAGTCAAACTCACAATTACCATACAATGGAGCAGGCCACTTACAGTAAGAAACATGCTGTTTTAAAAGACATATGTTGGATATTATGCACAACATTGGACCCTGACATCATGCCCACTTCTGCTTTGCGCTGAGCCTGGTCGCTCAAGATCCACTTCAAAATCTGACGTCCGTCCAGGTACCCAGGACGTTGGGAAATGCATTCAAATCCGGCCACTAAATGCAACGGTGAGCGCTATTACCATCAAGTAGGCTTGGATTTTGCTAGGGCGATGTGGACAGTGGTGTCGGATGGGCGTAAGCCGCAAGCTCTGGCTCATCAATCCCAATGATAGTACGGCTGTGACGAAACCAGTATCCCAATATTTTTACCATGTCAAAAATGAAAACACGAAGCAGACCAAACTCTTTGGTCCTTTACAAACCTGCTGTATGTAAAATATTGTGTGATATAGCTTGAAAAATAAATGTGACTCTGGATGACAACAGAATGATGTTTGTTTCAAACATGAGGGCCATTTTTCTAAAGAAGTTAAATCCTCTTTGTGTTTTGTTGCTAAATATACTGTAGGAAACAATGTCAGCCGCAAACTGCACCGAGTCCCTGTTCGCCAAAAGGCGACATGAATGATGTATATTTCTGGAGGAATGGGCGATGTGCAGAGGTGCAGAATGTATTGGGTTAGAAGGTCAGAGCTGGTGACTGCTGAGTTCTGCCCATCCAGTCCTGTCCTGTCATTCTCTGTCAGATCAGGGGGGGAAATGCTCTCGCTGCAGTACCTCGCTTATCAATCAAAGTACATGAACAGAAGTGTAAACCAAATATGAGGATAATATAAAGCAATTCTTGGTAGAAAGTGTCTTTTTGGTTTTTACATTAGGAAAGCATTTTTTAGTTCCATTTCAATTTTCCTTCACTACCATATTTTCCTTATCTTTACTTTGTTAGATACACAACCTTCAATTTTTCCCCACATTGTCTCTCAGAAATGTACAGACTTTTTTCACACAAACCCTGGAACATTTCTCCATATTATGTAAAAAGCACTGCTCAACCTTATCCTATAAGGTCGCCCCTGTGGGTGTCCACTTGGTACAAGCCACACTGCCTTAACCCACAGTCTCTCCCTCTGTCACTAAGCTGCAGCTCTG
>NC_036847.1:3575268-3575941 GCF_002910315.2 Salvelinus sp. IW2-2015
AGGGAGAGGGGAGAGAGAGGTGTCTTTGTGCTGCACTGTATGATGAGTGGGACCCAAGGTAAAGAGCTGCATAAAATACAGTACATGTGCTTGTAGACACAGGAGAAAAACCCTTAACATTTGACAGGAATGGAACTTTGACAGGAATGGACACAGACACACACTCTCATACACACACTCTCGCACACACACACACACACACACACTCTCTCTCTCTCACATACACACACAAGGTAGACGTTCTACATTACTGCACCCCACTCAATTGGACCATGTCCACGTCCTCATCTGGATCGACCAACCATAACAGGCGTCTGTCATGTGAGTAACTCAATCTGTGTTGCCATTCTATACCAGTTCTGAAAGTAATTGAAAATAGTAGTAGGTATGCCTAATTAACTAAACATCCTCTCATTGTCAACTGTGTTTATTTTCAGCAAAATTAACATGTGTAAATATTTGTATGAACATAACAAGATTCAACAACTGAGACATAAACTAAACAAGTTCCACAGACATGTGAGTAACAGAAATGGAATAATGTGTCCCTGAACAAAGGGGGAGTCAACATCTGAATTATATCGGAATACTTCCTTCGAACATATGTGAAATTAATTGAGATATTTGAAATGGTATTTGAACACAGGTCTGGTAACCTCCACACATAGAAAGG
>NC_036847.1:3580482-3611240 GCF_002910315.2 Salvelinus sp. IW2-2015
TCCAGCCAGGACCAGCCAGAGCCGTCCAGCCAGGACCAGCCAGAAGCCGTCCAGCCAGGAACCTGCCAGAGCCGTCAGCCAGGACTGCACGAGCCGGTCAGCCAGGATGCGAAGCGTGCAGCGCGGAGGCCGTCCAGCCAGGACACTGCCGGAGCCGTCGCAGCCAGACCTGCGGGAGTCCTCAGCCAGGACCTGCCGAGCCGTCCCAGCCAGGACCTGCCGGAGTCCCTTCAGCCAGGACCTGCCGGAAGTCCCTCAGCCCAGGACTGCGGTCGCAGCCAGGAAGCTGCTCCTTCAGCCCAGGAGGCGGAGTCCTCTGCCGGAGTCCCGGGTCCAGCCAGGACGCTGCCGGAGTCCCTCAGCAGGACCTGCCGGAGTCCCTCAGCCCGGACCTGCCGGAGTCCGTGCAGCCCGGAGCTGCTGCCCCCTTAATCCCGGAGCTGCTTGCCCCTTATATCCTTGATGCTCTGCCCTTCATCTAGGTGGGTTTAGGTTGGAGGGTGGTCATTGGGAGGGGATACAGGAAGGCGGGGAGTGACTATGGGTGGGTGTGGGGACAGCGTCGCGGAGCCGAGCCACCACCGGTGCAGATGCCCACCGCAGACCCTGCCCCTGGACTTTGTGCTGGTCGCCCGGCGTTCGCACCTTGAGGGGGGGGTTCTTGTCACGTTCTGACCTGTTTTTCTGTTTGTTTTGGTATGTGTTGGATGGTGCAGGGCGTGAGTTTTTTGGCGTGGGCAGTCTAGATTTTGCTGTTTCTATGTTGGTTTTGGGTTGCCTGTATGGCTCCTTTAATTAGAGGCAGTGGTTTTGCGTTTTCTCTAATTGATGAGTCATATTAAGGTAGGTTGTTCTCACTGTTGTGTTGTGGGTGATTGTCTCCCGTGTCTGTGTCTGCGTACCACAGCGGATCTGTAGTGTTCGTTCGTTTGTTTGCTGTACCTGTTCTGCTACGTGCTTCGTGTTTTATGTAAGTCTCATGGTGTAGGTTCAGTTCTACATTCGTTTTTTTTGTTATTTTTGTAATCCTCCCGTGTTTGTTTTTCGTGTCTCGTCGATTGAGTATTAAAATCATTGATTGTATTCAAAACCCGCTGCACGTTGGGTCAAAAGCCATGGCTACTCCGTCTGTCAGGAGAAGGAAGGAAGCGCGACTTGTTACACTCTAAACAATTCAAGTTAGACACTCTAGCGCGTACAGTTAAGCCCGGAAGTTTACATTCACACCTTAGACAAAAATATTTCATCCTCAGTTTTTCACAATTCCTCAATTTAATCCAAGTAAAAGATTCCCTGGTTTAGGTCAGTTAGGATCACCACTTCATTTTAAGAATGTGAAATGTCAGAATAATAGTAGAGAGAATAATTTTTTTCAGCTTTTATTTATTCATCACATTCCCAGGGGGTCAGAAGTTACATACACTCAATTAGTATTTGGTAGCACTGCTCTTAAATTGTTTAACTTGGGTCAAACGTTTCGGGTAGCCTTTCACAAGCTTAACACCACAATAAGTTGGGTGAATTTTGGCCCATTCCTCCTGACAGAGCTGGTGTAATGGAGTCAGGTTTGTAGGCCTCCTTGCTTGCACACGCTTTTTCAGATCTGCCCACACATTTTCTATAGGGTTGAGGTCAGGGCTTTGTGATGGCCACTCCAATACCTTGACTTTGTTGTCCTTAAGCCATTTTMCCACAACTTTGGAAGTATGCTTGGGGTCATTGTCCATTTGGAAGACCCATTTGCGACCAAGCTTTAAGTTCCTGACTGATGTCTTGAGATGTTGCTTCAATATATCCACATAATTACCCTGCCTCATGATGCCATCTATCTTGTAAAGTGCACCAGTCCCTCCTGCACCCCCACAACATGATGCTGCCACCCCCGTGCTTCACGGTTGGGATGGWGTTCTTCGGCTTGCAAGCGTCCCTTTTTCCTCCAAACATAACGATGGTCATTATGGCCAAAAAGTACGATCTTTGTCCCCATGTGCAGTTGCTGAGCGGCCTTTCAGGTTATGTCGATATAGGACTCGTTTTACTGTGGATATCGAAACTTTTATACCTGTTTCCACCAGCAACTTCGCAAGGTCTGTTGTTCTGGGATTGATTTGCACTTTTCGCACCAAAGTACGTTCATCTCTAAGAGAGACAGAAAGTCTCCTTCCTGAGCGGAATGACAGCTGTGTTAATACTTGCGTACTATTGTTGGTACAGATGAACGTGGTACCTTCAGGCGTTTGGAAATTGCTCCCAAGAATGAACCGGACTTGTGGAGGTCTATAATGACGTCAAGCAAAGAGGCACTGAGTTTAAAGGTAGGCCTTGAAATACATCCACAGGTACACCTCCAATTGACTCAAATGATGTCAATTAACCTATCAGAAGCTTCTAAAACCATAACATAATTTTCTGGAATTTTCCAACTGTTTAAAGGCACAGTCAACTTAGTGTATGTAAACTTCTGACCCACTGGAATTGTGATACATTGCATTATAAGTTAAATAATCTGTCTGTAAACAATTGTTGGAAAAATTACTTGTGTCATGCACAAAGTAGATGTCCTAACCTACTTGCCAAAACTATAGTTTGTTAACAATTAATTTGTGGAGTGGTTGAAAAACGAGTTTTAATGACTCCATGTAAAACTTCTGACTTCATCTGTAGCTACCTCCATGTAAGCTATAGAAAAATATATCTGTGTTTAGTCACAGGTTAGCATGCTAACACTAATCTGGGAGGTTTTAAGTGTAGCCAAAAACCGATTTTTTCCCCAAAGTGAAATAGCGCCCCCTATTACTTCTTCTTAATAGGGTGCGCTATTTTCACTTTGGGAAAAAATCGTGCCCAAATTAAATGGCCTCGTACTCTGTTCTAGATCATACAATATGCATATTATTATTACTATGGATCGAAAACACTCTGAAGTTTCTAAAACTGTTTGAATTATATCGTGAGTAAAACAGAACTCATTTGGCAGCAAACTTCCAAATAGGAAGTGAAAATTCTGAAAATGGGGCTCGTGTCAGGGCCTGCCTATTCAACTGGCTTATATTTATGGATCTGTATGCACTTCATACGCCTTCCACTAGATGTCAACAGGCAGTAGAATGTTGAATGGGTGTCTAGCTTGATGTGAGACCGAATGAGAGCTTTTGGAGTGACAGGTCCGCCCTTTTGTCAGTATTCAACTGGCACCAGGAAACCCACATTGTCTTCTGAAATGCGTTAGGTATACACGACGAAATGCTCCGGCTCGGACTTATTGGATACATATATAATAACATCATAAAGAGGATTTTCAACGAGTTTGACCAGTTTATTCAACGTTTATTGTGAATTTTGGAATTTCGTTCCATGCGCTAAGAGTTCTTGACATGTGCCCTCCACATGGCTAGCCAAAGTTGATAATTCGGCAGAAGAAATGGACATTCTAAAACAAACAACGATTTATTCTGGAACTAGGACCCTTGCACTACATTCTGATGGAAGATCAACAAAGGTAAGAGAATATTTATGATGTTATTTCGTATTTTTGTGGTTTAGTTGGCTCCAACAAGGCGGAGATTGTTGGGCGCTGTCTCACAATATTGCATGCTGTACGTTGTACTAAAGTTATTTTTTTAAATCTAACACAGCGGTTGCATTAAGAACCAGTGTATCTTTCATTTGCTGGACAACATGTATTTTTTAGTGAAGTTTATGATGAGTTTTTTGATTAGATTACGTGACTGTCCAAAATTTCTCCGGACAATTTGGTGCATTATGGCTACGTATTCACAATGTAAAACCACGATTTGTACCTCTAAATATGCACATTTTCGAACAAAACATAAATGTATTGTATAACATGATGTTATAAGACTGTCATCTGATGAAGTTGTTCAGAGTTTAGTGATTAATTTTATCTCTATTTGTGGGTTTTGTGAAAGCTATGTTGGCGGTGAATAAATGGCGTTGTGTATTTGGCTATTGTGGTGAGCTAATATAAATATATATTGTGTTTTCGCTGTAAAACACTTAAAAAATCGGAAATATTGGCTTGATTCACAAGATGTTTATCTTTCATTTGCTGTACAACATGTATTTTTCATAAATGTTTTATGATGAGTATTTATGTATTTCACGTTGCTCTCTGTAATTATTCTGGCTGTTTTGGTGCTATTTGTGACGGTGGCTGCAATGTAAAACTACGATTTATACCTCTAAATATGCACATTTTCGAACAAAACATAAATGTATTGTATAACATGATGTTATAAGACCGTCATCTGATGAAGTTGTTCAAGGTTAGTGATTCATTTTATCTCTATTTGTGGGTTTTGTGAAAGCTATGTTGGCGGTGAAAACATGGTGAAAACATGGCGTTGTGTGTTTGGCTATTGTGGTGAGCTAATATAAATATATATTGTGTTTTCGCTGTAAAATATTTTAAAAATCGGAAATGATGGCTGGATTCACAAGATGTTTATCTTTCAGTTGCTGTATTGGACTTGTGATTTCATGAAATTATATTATATGATATCCCTGTGGCGCTATGCTAGGCTATGCTAGTCAGCTTTTTTGATGAGGAGGATCCCGGATCCGGGAGGGAGAAGCGGTAGAGGAAGTCCTCTAAAAGAGTACTGTTTTTTTGCGTCATGAAGACAATATGCTACTGTTAGCTAGCAATATTCCTAAGATGTGTTTTTAATGTGTCTGTGTGTTGGGCGGAGGATGGGGGGGGATAACTGGAGCTATTTGTCTCCAAACCGTTTAATCTCTGGAGCTTTAGTATCTCTATGCTAAGTGTCTGTGAAGTTTATGGAGACAGAGTTAGTCATGCTCTAAATTGAATTAAATGGACAGCCGTGTGAAGGGCTGAAGCCTCAAACATGCATTTACCCCTCACTGAAGTGCTTTAACGGCTCTGGGCCAACGGTTAGCGAGTTGACCTCCCCCTTCAGGTCCAGGGAGAATAGAGTCAGGCTCAGGAATCTGTATTAAGCACTTCTCCGTGGAGAAATGGAGGGATGAGAAAGATTGACATACGGTGCAAGAATTCAGACCCCTTGACTTTTTCCTTATTTTSTTACGTTACATCCTTATTCTAAAATGTAATWAAAAAAAATCCTCATCAATATTAAACACAATACCCCATAATGACAAAGCAAAAACAGGTATTTTGACATTTTTGCAAATGTAGAAAAAAAAATGGAAATATCACATTTACATAAGTATTCAGACCCTTTACTCAGAACTTTGTTGAAACACCTTTGGCAGCGATTACAGCCTCGAGTCTTCTTGGGTATGACGCTACAAGCTTGGCACAGATGTATTTGGGGAGTTTTTCCCATTCTTCTCTGCAGATCCTCTCAAGGTCTGTCAGGTTGGATGGGGAGCGTCACMGCAAAACTATTTTCAGGTCTCACCAGAGATGTTCGATCAGGTTCAAGTCCGGGTTCTGGCTGGGCKACTSAAGGACATTCAGASGCTTGTCCTGAAGCCACTCCTGCATTGTCTTGGCTGTGTGCTTAGGGTCGTTGTCCTGTTGGAAAGTGAACCTTCACCCCAGACTGATGTCTTGAGCACTCTGGAGCCGGTTTTCATCATGGATTTCTCTGTACATTGCTCCATTCTTCTTTCCCTCGATTCTGACTAGTCTCCCAGTCCCTGGAGCTGAAAAATATCCCCACAGCATAATGCGTCCACCACCATGCTTCACCGTAGAGATGGTGCCAGGTTTCCTCCTGTCGTGACGCTTGGCATTCAGGCCAAAGAGTTAAATCTTGGTTTCATCAGACCAGAGAATTTTATTTCTCATGGTCTGAGAGTCTTTAGGTGCCTTTTGACAAACTCCAAGCGGGCTGTCATGTGTCTTTTACTGAGGAGTGGCTTCCGTCTGGCCACTCTACCATAAWGGCCTGATTGGTGGAGAGCTGCAGAGATGGTTGTCCTTCTGCAAGGTTCTCCCATCTCCACAGATGAACTCTGGAGCTCAGTCAGAGTGACCATCGGGTTCTTGGTCACCTCCCTGATTGCTCAGTTTGGCCGGGCGGCCAGCTCTAGGAAGAGTCTTGGTGGTTCCAAACTTCTTCCATTTAAGAATGATGGAGGCCACTGTGTTCTTGGGAACTTCAATGTTATATGCTTTTTATTGGTACCCTTCCCTAGATGTGCCTCGACACAATCGCTAAGGACAATTCCTTCGACCTCATGTCTTGGTTTTTGCTCTGAGATGCATTGTTAACTGTGGGACCTCATATAGACAGGTGTGTGCCTTCCCAAATCATGTCCAATCAATTGAATTTACCACAGGTAGGTGGACTCCAATCAAGTTGTAGAAACATCTCAAGGATGATCAATGGAAACAGGATACACCTGAGCTCAATTTTAAATAAGGTATTTCTGTTTACATTTGTATAAATGTGTAAACATTTCCAGAAACCTATTTTCACTTTGTCATTATGGGGAATTGTGTGTAGATTGATGAGTGGAAAAAAATATTTTATCCAATTTAGAATAAGGCTGTAATGCAACTAAATGTGGAAAAAGTGAAGCGGCCTGTATTCTTTCCGGATGCACTGTAGATGGACAGAGAGATTGGCTAGACGGAGGATGAATGACCGATCTCTTACAGTACCCTATGACCACTAAGATATGCCTAAAGGTCATCTTCATAGCCTCATGATATACTGTATATGCAGTATGTCTAACATAACTTGTGGCGGGAGGTTGGTGTATTTAAAGTGCCCTTATGGTGATGGTGGTTGGGGGAAGGGCAGGTTCAGCCCTGCCCATTATCACTCTACTCCACTGTATGAGTGTTGTACTAATGATCTATTTTTCACTGACCCTACGCACACTCACTAGACTATATATACACACCCTATACACACTCACATACACTACATTGACCCTCTCCCAGGGCACACGACACACACCACAACGCCAACACACCACACACACCCACACACCACAAGCCACACACACACACACACGCATACCGACCACAACACAAACACACACACATAACACACACACACATACACACACACACACACACACACACACACACACATACACACAAACACTTTCACAGTCATCATTTTCTGCTCCTACTTTCTGTTTTTTATTTCACTCTTATTATTATCTATCCTGATGCTTTATCACTTTATTCTGCTTCATGTACATATCTATTCCTCTTGTGTTACTATTTTATTTTTATTTGCATTATTATTTTCAAGCTCTGCATCACTGGGCAGGGCTCGTAAGCAAGTATTTTATAGTAAAGTCTACATCAGTTGATTTGACACAACTGTGTGAAGGAGTAGGTAGCAGCCTGTTGTGGTGCTGCAGTGAGCTCACACTAACAACTGATTTATCACTTGCCAGACTGCTGTGGCTGAGGGGAGACGGAGAGAGAGGGATTGGGTCTGTAAATAATGGCAGAAATATGTAGAGATGGTACAGCTAGAGACCGTAAAGAGGTGGGGGAGACTATCGCTGCATCCTCAGGGGAAGAGGAGTGGGTGTGAGCCGGCCATCAACTGTCAGAGTGATAGAGAATCTCTACACTCTCTATTTCTCTCACTCTCAAACAAACACACACACACACGGACAAACACAAACACACACAGAGAGAGACACACACACATACATACGAAAAGGATGGCGACGGATTCATTTTGCCACAAGGGAAGCCACATAAAAGACAATGTGTAACATATGGTTCGCTACTGCTTGGTCCTCACAAGATATGGTCAGAGAGACAAGCTCATTGAGCAGGGGAGGCCTACAGGTAGGCAGTGTAGAGCCAGAGTTAGAGTGGAGAGGAGGCAGACAGGTCTGACCACATGGATAACCATGGGGATGAGGGGTAATCATGTGGTCAGTCTCCCCTATTGGCCCCGGGCCTTTTAACCTGTACTTCTCCCCTCATCCCCCTCTCCTCTATCTCCTCCTCCTCTCTCACATGCTGGGGGAAATTCGTTGAGAGATGAATCTGCTACCCAGAGAGAAGGAGCGGCAGAAAGCTGATATACAAAGGGGATGGAGAAGAAAGCTAACGGGATAGAGAGGAAATGACATCAGTCAAAAAGAGAGGGAGGAAACGGTTTGAGAAAATTGGATGCAGCTCTATGGGAAACTTATTTGTTTCATGGCCTGCAGAGTTTTGTGCAGCAATCCAAGTGTTTCATTGTGCAGAGCACTTAACCTGCAAGATTCATAAATCCAAACACTCACCTCCTGGTTTTCTATTGTATTCTATTCAGTTCTAGTTGGTTCTATTCTGGGTTTTTTCTCAGATAAAAACTGTAGATTCTCTTCTGTGCTGAAATAATGATAAATATGTTCCACTGTAAAACTGTAAGTATAACTAATCACTGACTTTCCAGCATTCTTTTGGTTGACCTCAATATACACAACGGCATTAAAATACATGACATCATATGCTTGCCTGAGTGCTATTGGGGTAAGCACTGAAACACAGCTCACAAAGCCCTTACAACGAATCGGTCAAATGACTAAAACATCAGGTATAATGCACAATAAGGCACAGACGCTTGGGTTGAGTAAAGTCCCTTTTCTTTAACTGACACGCACACACACACACACACACACACACTCACACTCACACTCACACTCACACTCACACTCACACTCACACTCACACACACAGACACACACATTAAAAAAACAAGCTAAAACCTAGAGCAGAAGGATTGTCTGTGTGCTATGTAAGGGACTGAGGGCTTTAAGGTGATTATGGAACAGTATTGGGTGAGACAGGAAGGAGAGGATTGGAGGTGGCAGAGGTCTTGTTATGGATCAAAAGTGTTGGGGAATGGCTAACTAATGTTAGCACTGCCGATGACTTAAGTTCGACTAATGGCCTACTACTCTGGGCCCAGTTTCCCAAAAGCATCTTAAAGCTAAGATAGAACCTTCATCGTTAAAAGTAATTTAATAGTAATTACCAACTGCCTCAGACCATTTTTAGAACAGCTAAAGGTGTGGTTAGATCCTTTATTTCCTTTCACGTCACTTCATGCATTGAAAATCTCTGCTGAACATACAATCAAGATGTTTATCCGTCTCAGATAACTTCAGAACAAAGTTAAATACAAATACAAGGTTGGTACAAACAAGCAAAGGATACAAATGTGCTTCAAATGTAAACAGAGTTGATTGCATTAATATAAATACAGTGAAGGCTACATATATTTCAATCATATTGAAATCAAGTTCATGTTCAATCAAATAAGTTCTATTTTGCTATTTGTAGGCTACTGTCTGTAGTTTTTGCATCAAAATATTTATTGATGTGTAATCTGTGATATAGTGCATTATTATAGGGTAGACATTAGAATAAGGCACCTCAATATTTGCAGACATAGGTGATAATATCTCTCCGTCGTCAGTATTGTGGACTAATTCTAATGTTATTAAGGTAAGATTTGAATGGATCTTATCAGTATTGGCGTATGCTCCAAGGACATACTTAGTGAAGGTTAAATCTATGTGGTGTTTCGGGAAAAGCATGTGACATCTTCGGCAATTATAGGAAAGATGCATCGTTATAAACAACTCGTAAGCTTTAGTTCCATTGTTATTGTGAAACCAGGCCCAGGACTGTACAAAATAGTTGACATCTTTCTGTTAACTCAGAATGATGTTACAGTATGTCCCCAAAGTCATATCATGGGACAAGGAGAGCTTGACTTAGTCACAATAGCTTGTATGGAGTGGAGGCTAAGACAGAAAAGTGTCTGACATGTTGGGTTCACTGAACAGGTCTTTGTATGTGTTGCTCATACTGTGCATTGGTTGGCCAGTAGAGAGCAAGAGAGAGCAAGAGAGAGCAAGAGAGAGCGAGAGAGCGAGAGAGAGATGAGAGAGGAGAGAGAGAGAGAGAGAGAGAGGAGAGAGAGGAGAGAGAGAGAGAGAGAGAGAGAGAGAGAGAGAGAGAGAGAGAGAGAGAGAGAGGAGAGAGGAGAGAGAGAGAGAGAGAGAGAGGAGAGAGAGAGAGAGAGAGAGAGAGAGAAGAGAGAGAGAGAGAGAGAGAGAGAGAGAGAGAGAGAGAGAGAGAGAGAGAGAGAGAGAGAGAGAGAGAGAGAGAGAGAGAGGAGAGAGAGAGAGAGAGAGAGAGAGAAGAGAGGAGACGAAAGAGAGAGAGAAGAGAAGCCTCTGCTATCAGACTGCTGATCTGCTGCTAGTGTTTTGCCATCAGAGCTAGAACTACCTTTTAAGACTGCTGGCCTTCCTGCTAGTGACATCATGATATGTTGACATGGTCTTAGACCTTATAATCTTATGACTAGGCTCCTTTGTTTTGATTAATCATGTCACATGGCCTTKATTTTAAGCCTTTTCCAGAGATGAGAATTGGATCAAGAATTAGACCAAGAATTTGACCAAATTAAAGCAATTGTCTGAGGATGGTGCTGCACCATCTGACATAAAAGGGGGGACAGTTTGATGAAAAAGCTTTAAATAAAGATTAACATCCAGGTCATGTAACCAAAACACAGGGCCCTATATGACCACTAATGTCATACACTTGTCGTGACATGACTATCATTCATGTGATGACTACTATTTATTGAATAATTACCTACTACGTTTAATAATTACTCAATTAAATTACTAACGTACAGTTAACTCATTAGGAATTTGGGGCACCACGGGTAAAGTCCTTTAACAAGTTACTATCTCATGACATAAACTCAAAAAATATTTAAATATCTCTTATGTCAATAACCGTCAATTATTGATTATTACCTCAGTCTCATTCTGAACGTCGCACAATTCGTGGATATCTGCACGAACCCTAACCTAAGTGATGAATCAGTGATACACAAATTGGCTTAATTATTTATTTACTAACTAAATCATCACACAGAATACGTAAACACACACAACATAGGTTATTGATCATAAAAACAGGTCCCTAGTGGACTAACAAAAGCATGACCGTTTGGTTACACAATGGAAGGGAGGGGTATGTAAGGAGATGGGGAGAGAAAGTGAGTCAACTTATCGTACATATATTTGGAAGCTACACTCATGGGAATATGAATAATATGCACATGAACGACCGCTCATTCGGAAAAGAAATGCAATGCACACTACCATTCAAAAGTTTGGGGTCACTTAGAAATGTCCATGTTTTTGAAAGAATAGCACCTTGTTTGTCCATTTAAAATAACATCAAATTGATCAGAAATACAGTTGTACAGTATTTCAGTTGTAGACATTGTTAATGTTGTAAATGACTATTGTAGCTGGAAACGGCTGATTTTAAATGGAATATCTACATAGGCGTACAGAGGCCCATTATCAGCAACCATCACTCCTGTGTTCCAATGGCATATTGTGTTAGCTATTCCAAGTTTATTATTAGAAAACCCTTTTGCAATTATGTTAGCACAGCTGAAAACTGTTGTTCCGATTAAAGAAGCAATACAACTGACCTTCTTTAGACTAGTTGAGTATCTGGAGCATCAGCATTTGTGGGTTCGATTGCAGGCTCAAAATGGCCAGAAACAAAGAACTTTCTTCTGAAACTCGTCAGTCTATTCTTGTTCTGAGAAATTAAGGCTGTTCCATGCGAGAAATTGCCAAGAAACTGAAGATCTCGTACAACGCTGTGTACTACTCCCTTCACAGAACAGCGGAAACAGGCACTAACCAGAATAGAAAGAGGAGTGGGAGGCCCCGGTGCACAACTGAGCAAGAGGACAAGTACATTAGAGTGTCTAGTTTGAGAAACAGACGCCTCACAAGTCCTCAACTGGCAGCTTCATTAAATAGTACCTGCAAACCACCAGTCTCAATGTCAACAGTAAAGCGGCGACTCCGGGATGCCGGCCTTCTAGGCAGAGTTGCAGAGAAAAAGCCATATCTCAGACTGGCAAATAAAAATAAAAGATTAAGATGGGTAAAAGAACACAGACACCGGACAGAGGAACTCTGCCTAGAAGGCCAGCATCCGGGAGTCACCGCTTCACTGTTGACGTTGAGACTGGTGGTTTGCAGGTACTATTTAATGAAGCTGCCATTTTTTTTCTGAATGAGCGGTCGTTCATGTGCAAAGCATTCATATTCCTGTGAGGGTAGCTTCTAAATGTATGGACAATAAGTTGACTCTCTTTGTTTCCCCCTCTCCTTACATCTTAGCTACCGAGTGGCACAGTGGTCTAATGCACTGCATCTCAGTTTAAGAGGTGTCACTACAGTCCCTGGTTCAACGTCAGGCTGTATCACATCCGGCTGTGATTGGGAGTCTCATAGGGTGGTGTAAAATTGGCCCAGCTTCGTCCGGGGTAGGCGGTCATTGTAAATAAGAATTTGGTCTTAACTCACTTGCCTCGTTAAATGTTTTATTAAACCCACCATGACTTGTTAATTAGCCAAATCTGTTTTTGGTCCAATAGCATATTTCAAATAATCCATCTTTCTTGCGGATCTGTTTGCACAATCGGATCAACATTTGTATTAATTAGTATAATCACACCTTTTGAGTTTTTTTGCCCATGACAAAAATATTTCTCCCTCCCAGTCCTTTTTCCACCCAACCTCATCTATATTTGTAGAATGAGTTTCCTGTAAACAAAAGATATTCTATTCTTTTAGCCATGTAAAAATGTATCGTCTTTTTTTATGATCTGCTAAGCCATTACAATTATAACTTGCTATACTTATTTCCCCACTTACCATAATGATACCCAAGTTTCAATTATACTTACCACAACCAATGTTTGTTAACATACCATTAAAAAGCACCATTATGATTAAGTTTCCATATAGTTGTACCATAATACTTTGCACTGTTAAGCATACTGTAGCTGTAACTTTGTAAACCTCCAATTGTCCTAATATTCCACCCACTAAAACCTCCCCCCGTATCTAGGTCTGTTGTCACTAAGACCATCAGACCAWCTCCCTGARTCATGATGCACCTMTGCGTCCTAAGGGAAACCTTTGGCCGACAATTGGTGTTGGCCAGAGGGAAAAATGGGCAGTCCCATGATAACATACATATCTATGAGGATACTTAAGAGAACTAACCAAATAACATGGAAAACAATTAAAATGTTAAAATGTAAAAAAAATAGTAGCAATAATAGATAATATTAATAGAAATAATAACAACACAATGGTATAAATGCAAACTCATATTAGAAAGTCCTAGCAAGACTATAAGCATGTCAGCCCAGCCTGCTCACTGAATAGGATTCAATTGTTCCAATTATTTATGAAAGAATGAAGAGAAAACAACCTAGATATATCACAAGACCAGTCCTTTTTTATGTCCATTACATGCAAGACATATTTCATGTTGTCGTCATTATATCCTGTTGTATTCCGACAAAATACATATACTGTATATATATACAGTATAAAGAAGAAGGAAAAAGGAACAAAGATTGTAACGGCCGCTAACGATTGCAAATAAAAATMTGATTTGTCTTAGGGTGCCGAATGCAAGCCAAACCCGGGCAGCCRTCTATGGGAAGACATACCCAAGTTCAACTCACAGTCAACTCCGACACAGCCACGGCACGACAGCCAAGAACACATGCAGTACTGACAATCCAGAGCGAGTAAACCTGTAAAACCAACCCTCTCTCCACCCATACTAATTATGTTTTTTATTCCAGGGTCGTTGCTCTATCACCTCGGCTGTTTTACACCTAGGCCTATATCATTAGGATCAAGGATATAAAAGGGTAGCACAAATAGCTTATGTAGAAATATATAATATACCTGTTTCTCGCTTAGAGAAGTGCTTAGCCAGTTATTTTATTAGTTCTACCGTTAACTTTAATCACTTTATCTCATTGTGAATCAGCCCCCCACACACTAGAGACAACAACCCTGTTGACAAAACCTAATCCATACATTTGCCAGTGTGTATCTGAAAAATAATCATCCTTTACATTTTTGATATTGAGATTCACTTTTTTAAAGGGTAATAACACCAATTATTTTAGGATCGTATAGACCTTTTCTAACAGAGAACCTAGGCAGGTTTTTATTTATATAATCATTTATCCTAACCCTATAATAAATCTATAAATATCCATTAAGTTTTATCTTAAAAGCTAGTCGTTCCGATTCACATCGGCGAACAAGGGCCGCACTATATAACAGTTTTTAAGTCATAATATACTCCGACCTCTACAATTAGGCCATATCATATTGAATGAAAAAAACAACCTTGGCATTTCTAATGTTCAATCTGCAACATGAATAAATAAAAAATCATGAAGAAAAAAAGGTCATCTTTACCTGTCTTCACCTTCCCCTAAATCAAAATCTGATCTTACATCCACATAGTTCAAAGTTCCATATTTCCTGAATAGAAAAAGGTTAACTTCATCATACCCATKATTCCGCAATAATATAAATCCAACCTTATTCTAAGTCCACATAGTCGACGGTTCCATATGGCATGAATATAGAAATATTGTTATTATAATGTTTTTTTGCAAATGCAAATATGTATCYGGGCCTACTTCTACAAGAGGTAGCTACCACTCACAGCCACGTTGTAATCTTCTAGTCCTTGAACATTTGGTTGTTTACCTATCATTTATCCACCACTAGACGAACATTCTGCTTCTCTGCTCGGAGCCTTTTGAAAGTGGGGTACAGGGCACATCGTCTCTCCACTATTTCATGAGGAAATTGTYCATTAATACAGAATGGGGTGTTCTTCAATTCCCTACCCTGTTGTAACAAGGCAATTTTCATTTTGTAGTGGGCCCACTCATCCAGGCCTGCCTGCCACCCGGGCTCCCGTCGGACCCTGGCTTATGTGCCACAACGCTTTTGGTGGCCTACCATGGTTCTGGATGTCTCCTCATTCGTCGCCACTTGCACGGTCTGTGCACAGTACAAGACACTTAGACAAGCTCTGGCTGGTCTCCTCCAACCTCTGCCTGTCCTTCACCATCCCTGGTCTCACATCTCCCTGGACTTTGTCACGGAACTCCCCACGTCTGATGGCAACACCGCCATTCTGACCATAGTCAATCGGTTTTCCAAAGCCGCCCACTTCATTCCTCTCCCCAAGCTGCCCTCTGCCAAAGAGACGGCCCAGCTCATGGTCTTCCGGATCCATGGATTGCCAGTAGACATGGTCTCCGACCGGGGTCCTCAGTTCTCGTCCCGGTTCTGGAAGGCGTTCTGCACCCTCATTGGACCGATAAACTACTCTGCGCCGCCTGGTCTCCGCCAACCCCACCACCTGGAGCCAGCAGCTTGTGTGGGTTGAATACGCTGGCAACACCCTTCCCTGCTCTGCCACAGGCCTATCACCCTTTGAGTGTTCCCTGGGGTATCAGCCCCCGCTCTTCCCTGAGCAAGAAGAAGAGTTCGACATYCCTTCGGCGCAGATGTTTGTCCTTAACTGTTGACGTACCTGGAGGAGAGCCCGATCAGCCCTCCTCAAGAACACGTCCAGGTATTGACAACAAGCGGATCGCCACAGGACCCCGGCACCCCGGTATCATCTCGAGGAGAAGGTATGGCTGTCCACCCAGGATCTGCCCCTCCGGGTGGAATCTCCCGCCGGTTTATCGGCCCTTTTCCCAACTCCAAAGTCATTAGCCCCTCTGCTGTTCATCTTCTGCTGCCCCGTACCCTCCGTATACATCCCACCTTTCATGTGTCCAAAGTTAAACCCATGTCTCACAGTCCTTCGTCTCCTGTTTCCCAGCCCACCCCTCTACCCTGTCTCATCAACGGCCAACCGGCGTACACGGTGAGGTGTCTCCTGAAGGTTCGACCTCGGGGCAGGGGGTTCCAGTACCTGGTTAACTGGGAAGATTATAGCCCAGAGGAGGGGTGTTGGGTCCCCGCTAGGGACATCCTGGACCCAGGCCTCATTGCGGATTTCCAACGCTGGCGCCCCAAGGGGAGGGAAGGGGGGCGGGGGGGTACTGTCACACCCTGATCTGTTTCACATGTCTTTGTGCTTGTCTCCACCCCCCTACAGGTGTCGCCCATCTTCCCCATTATTCCCTGTGTATTTATACCTGTGTTCTCTGTTTGTKTGTTGCCAGTTTGTTTTGTTTGATGAAACCTCCTGTCTGTTCTTTCTCCTGTTTTCTAGTCCTTCCCGGTTTTGACCGTACCTTGCCCCACCTCTACTGGATTATTGACCCCTGCCTGCCATGACCCTGAGATTACCTGCTGTTCTGGACCTTTGCACCCTCTCTGGATTACTGACATATGCCTGCCTTTTGTTTGCCTGTCCCTGTACTAGAAAAAAACTTTTGTTTCTTTGACACTGTCTGCATCTGGGTCATACCTGAAACCTGATATGACCCCATTGAGATGGTTTGGGATGAGTTGGACCGCAGAGTGAAGGAAAAGCAGCCAACACGCACTCAGCATATGTGGGAACTCCTTCAAGACTGTTGGAAAGCGTTCCTCATGGAGCTGGTTGAGAGAATGCCAAGAGCATGCAAAGCTGTCATCGTGATTCCATATGTGTTATTTGATAGTTTTGATGTCTTCACTATTATTCTACAATGTAAAAAATAGTAAGAATGAAGAAAACCACTTGATTGAGTAGGTGTGTCCAAACTTTTGACTTGTACTGTATGTGTAGTATAGGTTGAGATTTACATTATCAGGTCAACAGTGGGATATAAAACAGTAACATTTTCAGCCATGCCATCGGACGCATTTGGTCTTGGATGTATTGATTATATAGATACCCATTAGCAACAACATATGTAAATCACGTTGGATTTACTCTGCTTCTTGTACTTTCATGACAATGAGGAGACCAAAAACACTTCTGACGTGAAGGAAAAATAGAATTTGCATTTTAGGGACATACAGTAAGCTATTTCCCTGGGGCAATTCTGAAATTGAGCTAACAAGTAATAGTCTATACCGAGGAGAATGGGAAGAATGTCCCCAGGCACACGTCCAGTTAGGCTTGTCCTATCCTGTCCTGGTCTAACCAACTGTGTTGTGGTTATCCTTAGCACCCTCCAGTCAAACTTCCACTGGGCTCAATGAGCTGACGCTGACTCATGTCACCCCCTGTGTCTGTGTGTGTGTGTTTGTGTGTACACATGTATGCAAATGACCTGACACTGTGACTCATGTCATCACCATTGTGTGAGATGAATTACGGGGAGAGGGAGACAGCCTGTGTGCATAAACATTCAGTTAACACACAGATCTCTCTCTCTTGCTGTACCTTTGGATTTGGCTGTCAGTTCAGCCAAAAATGTAAACGCTACCTGCTTCAGAGTTCATACCGACAGGGTATACAACGTCATTTCAAKGTGGACATTTAGGTCATATTTGGTTGAGACCCTGATTAATGAGATTTCAACTTTTATTCACCCACTCAAGAATACAGACAGAAGTTTGTTAAATTCCCAATGTGTTATTACTGTACTTTCAACCATTTAAAAGCACAACAAAGTTCAAATGGTATTACAATGTCAGATATTTTGTATTTATATAACGACTTAATGTATTTATCACTGTGCTTCATCTCATAGCACAACCAAATGACCTGGATTGCAGTTGAGATTACATTCCAAGTACATCGTGCAAGTAATTCATGCTGTTTGAGACTCTGCACAGACGTTTTAGTGAGAGGAACAATTTTCGGGATGTCTCATGGTCTGACAAACACCGGTCCAGCTCTGCCACCTTTCACCGCAGATGCGGAAATGCGACATCGGCGGATGCGGTGGATGAAGATACATCCAATGAAAAAAACAGATATCTCTAGCTTAAACTGACTGATTTTGATGAGGAATTTTTATTACTTTACTTAGATTGATGCACCGGTGCGTCAATCGACTCTAGGGGGCTAATCAACACTCAGCCTGATACTGGTTAACTCAGTTCCTACTCATTCCTTCTGGAAGCCATTCGCTCATTTGTTGGAGGCAGATAACTTTTCTGCATCCAGTTTGTTTGACTGTAGAGTAACTGTTAATATACTGCAGTGGCGGTCGGTGCGGTTTAAGATGGAGGACGATATCTATGTTTTACGAGCATGGCCTTCTTTCTGTTACAACATATTGGATGACTGTCATTCATATTCCATTCACCCAGCTCAATGTAACATCGTTAAGTTTAGGCTACTACATGATATTTCAATTTTCCCTATACCTATCATGAGGTTGCTACAACGTAGGTGCACATGTTGAGAGAATTTTATGTTTAGAGACACATTTTTGTATTCAAAGTGACATTCAATACTGTCTTGCACACTCTTGCCTGCACCTAGCTGATCTAGGGTGTAATCATTAGTCCAACAGTGGCAAACGAGGGTTTCTATTCAACAAATTCAGGAATGTTTATCCTTGTTTCGTTCCGTTTGCTTCCATTGAACCATTTTTTTCAACAGAAGAGAATGAGGGAATGAATACACCCCTGATCACACGACGCCGGAGATGAGAAGCAGGTACGAAGAGGGGGGTTGAACATTTAATGCGGAACAGACKGGTAACAGGACAGGAACAACGTCAGCACACGGGTATACAAAGACATACGAACATTAATGCTAAAGCAGGGAACAGAGCGGGGAACCAGACAGATATATAGGGAAGGTACTGACAGAGGTGATTGAGTCCAGGTGAGTCCAATAATCGCTAATGCGCATGACGGGTGGAAGGCAGGTGTGCGTAATGATGATGGCAGGAGTGCCCAATGCTGGGGAGCCTGGCACCTTCGAGCGCCATGGGTGGGAAGCGGGATTAGGCGTGACACACAGTTCACTTTCATAGCAGCCACATGCAAATAGCATGATTACTTTGCTCGTTGTAGCTACAATTCCTTCTCGCATCTACGCGCTCTCCTCCTCTCACCCTTTCCCTTTGCTTGTGGACTTCAGTGTACAACACATCAGCTGTCATCATTGTCACCATATTAGTTAACATCATAGTCAACATAGCTTATAGAACTATTGAGTTGGTAAATCCACTACAGTCATGCAGTACAGTAAGTCAGCAAGCAGTTTAGCAGTTACAACGGCGGGCACATGTGGCAATAAATTAATAAACCAAAAGCTTACCTTGACTTGGAAGAGTTCCAGTGTTGGATAGCAATAGCCAGCTAGCTAACATAGCATCCCTCTCTGTTTGAGTTGGGTGTTTGAGTAGGCTAAACTAGCTAGCTGCATTCGCTAGCTGAGTAAGTGAAATTGAAAATTGTATAGGATGGTCCTTCCCTTCCTCCTCTGAAGAGCCTCCACTAATATGCCCACTGCAGAAGGGCAGGGGGGAGGAGAGACACCAACAAATCCAGGGGGTGCTCTGATAAGACAGTCACACAGGGATACCACGGCAACGAAGAGACAGCTGATGATGATTTGTGCCCTTAGCCTAAGTGCCCTTAGCCACAGATCTGTCAAAGAGGTCACACACATGTAGGCAAACAGGAACATACACACACATGTGCACACAAACACACACAAATAGAAACTTGAAGTTTTTTTTTCTGTGTACACTATCAACTTTGTGTGTTCTCAGTACTACAGCAGCCTATAGGAGGACAGCACTAACTCACTCATAGGTCCATCTCTTCATGTATGCCTCTGTGTTTCTGACCCTGACCTGACCCTGTGTCYGAGACTATTGATCTAAAGACTTACTTCTCTATCATCACGTAGTGGAAACAGTGGTGGCCTCCAGCCATTGAAGATAAGGTCAGCTCAAAGTGTAAGAAGAAAGAATGAAGTTGAAATGGTCCACTTGGGAAAGTCACCCCTCTCTGCCGCTGCCTTGGTCCACTACTAAACTCTCATGTCGAGGCAGCCAGTTTCAATATGTAGTCTTATTAAGGGAATTTGAATATGCCTCATCTAAGTGTACACTCTTCAAAGTTCTTTGCCCTCGTCTCTTACGTAAGTTGGCCAGCCCAGACAAGGTTCCACAGATAGATACTCCTCACAAAAAGCATCTGAATAAAATGAACTAGCATTATATGGGCCACTCTGCAAAATCGGTGCCATTTGCATGTTGTAACTTTTCAAAATTAAACTTAATTCTTTATCTTTTTTCAGCACTGTAATAACACACGTTTAACTATTCAAAATGTGTAATGGTCAAGACTCTTACAACTGTTTAAATATCAATTAAAAGTCATGCCAACTAGTTTCTTTGTTTTTCCCTCAATAAAGTGGGTATTTTAAAGAAATAATTGGTTACATGTTCAAAAAAAATATACAGTATCTGTAGCTAAAAAGTCACAACATATGCAGGCAAAATTATATATTTTTTAAACACAAAGGCATTTTTTATTTTTAAACAATTAAAGAATTGTTTAAAACCTGTTAAGGCTGGGGGTTCCGCTAGCGGAACGTTTCGACAGCATCCTGTGAAATTGCAGAGCGCGAAATTCAAAATAAATAACGGTAGAACTAACACAATAACTGGCTAAGCACTTCTCTAAGCGAGAAAAAGGTATTTTACATATTTCTATATAAGCTATTTGTGCTACCCTTTTATATTATTATTATTTTTTTATTATTTTTTTTTCACCTTTATTTAACCAGGTAGGCAAGTTGAGAACAAGTTCTCATTTACAATTGCGACCTGGCCAAGATAAAGCAAAGCAGTTCGACACATACAACAACACAGAGTTACACATGGAGTAAAACAAACATACAGTCAATAATACAGTAGAAAAATAAGTCTATACACAATGTGAGCAAATGAGGTGAGATAAGGGAGGTAGGATGGTCAGTTTTACGAGGGTATGTTTGGCAGCATGAGTGAAGGATGCTTTGTTGCGAAATAGGAAGCCAATTCTAGATTTAACTTTGGATTGGAGATGTTTGATGTGAGTCTGGAAGGAGAGTTTACAGTCTAACCAGACACCTAGGTATTTGTAGTTGTCCACATATTCTAAGTCAGAACCGTCCAGAGTAGTGATGCTGGACGGGCGAGCAGGCGATACTATTTTTATTCTTTATTTTACATTTGTATTGTTTTCCATGTTATTTGGTTAGTTCTCTTAAGTATCCTCATAGATATGTATGTTATCATGGGACTGCCCATTTTTCCCTCTGGCCAACACCAATTGTCGGCCAAAGGTTTCCCTTAGGACGCACAGGTGCATCATGAGTCAGGGAGTTGGTCTGATGGTCTTAGTGACAACAGACCTAGATACGGGGGGAGGTTTTAGTGGGTGGAATATTAGGACAATTGGAGGTTTACAAAGTTACAGCTACAGTATGCTTAACAGTGCAAAGTATTATGGTACAACTATGTGGACACTTAATCATCATGGTGCTTTTTAATGGCAAGTTTACATTGGTTGTAGTAAGTATAATTGAAACTTGGGTATCATTATGGTAAGTGGGGAAATAAGTATAGCAAGTTATAATTGTAATGGCTTAGCAGATCATAAAAAAAGACGATACATTTTTATATGGCAAAAATAATAGAATATCTATTGTTTACAGGAAACTCATTCTACAAATATAGATGAGGTTGGGTGGAAAAAGGACTGGGAGGGAGAAATATATTTTTGTCATGGGCAAAGAAACTCAAAAGTGGTGATTATATTAATTAATACAAATGTTGATCCGGATGTGCAAACAGATCCGAAAGGAAGATGGATTATTTGAAATATGCTATTGGACCAAAAACAGATTTGGCTAATAAATCTATATGATCCACACTTTTTCGAAAATATATATAATAATTTATTGAGCTCACAAGCAATGAAAGAATCTATTATTATGGTGGAAGATTATAATACGGTACCTCAWTGGATCGTAAAGGAAATTACTAGTACAAACTATCACCCTCAAGCACAAAGATCACAAAGATCATGGATACATTAGAACTAGTGGATATATCTAGGTTGAAAAACCCTGACCTAGTTAGATATAAATGGAGGAGGCTTCATCAAGCTAGCCGTCTTGACTACTTCCTAGTCTCATTCTTAATGGCATCAAAAGTTTAAAAAAATAAAATAATTGGAGACCGAATGCGATCGGACCACCATCTAATTGGCCTCCATATAACTCCTACAGAATTCCCATGTGGACGAGGATATTGGAAATGTATCAAAGCCTATTGGATGACAATTTGTTATTAACTAAGACAGGTGGTAAGCTTAAAGATCCAGTCCGTTTAAAAAACTGGAGGCCTCTAAACACTTCAATGTTGCGATGCAAAAATCCTGTCGAAATGCATAGCACATAGAATAAAAAAGGTTTTTACCAGATATTGTTCATCCTGATCAGGCAGGTTTTTAACATGGACGACGTATTGGAGATATGAGAGCGGGATAGTAACTGGTTGTGCCAGACAGGTACTTTACCTGTCTGAGACACGAGAGGGAAGGTATATGGGTAATTTAGCATGGAGGAATTTGTTAAGTACCCCTCGCCAAATGTCTCTCTGCCTAAGAGACGTCAAAGTAAACTTGATAAGTAGCATTTGGATTAATCCATTGATTCCCACACTATCAAGACACTGAGAAGGTGGTCAGGTTTATTCAGTCCCTATATGTTCACTGTAGACCTACACTGTTATCTGTCCATGCAGGAAATTGTAAATTAAACATTGATGTTAAATATTACATTGTAAATGCATACCTTATCCGACAAGTGCTCCTGGAAAAAAGATATATGCCCCAAGTATCATCAAGGGATTTAGCTCATCAGTCCATACCACCTTTCCACCAGTTTATTTATTTAATTACAGAATTAACACTTTTAATCTCAAATGTCATGGCAGTGCAACTGAGGACATCCTGTTTACACAATACTGAGAAAATGATGAGGCACTGAGAAAGGATGGTAAACTGTCAATTATATTTCAAATGACCCCAACTAGGGTTTGATACAAATTTCTATCAGTGGTAATTGTAGTCTTTTTCTTTTTACAATTGTTATACCTTGAACGTCACTGTCATGATGTTTGGTTCCTTTTCCTATTCCTTCCTACTCATCTCTCCTGTCTTCTCCTCTCGCCCACATCAGATGTAGACAATGAAGAGGAAGACGAGGAAGATGAGAGCAAAGAGGTTGTCTACCGGGAGCGTGTGCCAATTTTGTCGGCATATCYACGGTCGCTGGGGGTCAGAATCTCGTATGTCCTCCACCTCCTCTGGTTCGAGTGACGCCAGCGGGGGCGGAACCGACAATGTGGTCCAATCAGATGAAGAAGAGGTGCACGCCGACACCCTGCTGCTGACCTCCGTGCCCCGAATTGAAAGATGAAGAGGAAGAGGAGCTTATCCACTCCATCTTAAGAACACAAGTCAATCAGCTGTTCTGACAAGGAAAGGGTAAACAGACTAACTCAGAGATCGATACATACACAGTACCATCACTGTATCTTTCCATGTTACCCTGGCCGGGTATCCGGAATGACATTGACCTCATCCCGTCAGTAGATGATGACTGGCTATTCTTAAAAGTGCTTCCTCACCATCTTAAATAAGCATGCCCCATTCAAAAATGTAGAACTAGGAATGTGTGTAGTCCTTGGTTCACTCCAGACCTTGCTGCCCTTGACCAGCACAAAAAACATCCTGTGGCGTTCTGCATTAGCATCGAATAGCCCCGTGATATGCAACTTTTCAGGTAAGTTAGGAACAAATATACACAGTCAGTTAGGAAAGCAAAGGATAGCTTTTTCAAACAGAAATCTGCATCCTGTAGTACTAACTCAAAAATGTTCTGGGACACTGTAAAGTCCATGGAGAATAAGAGCACCTCCTCCCAGCTGCCCACTGCTCTGAGGCTAGGAAACACTGTCACCATCTGTAAACAGCCCATCTATCTACCTACCTCATCACCATACTGTATTTATTTGTTTATCTTGCTTCTTTGCACCCCAGTATCTCTACTTGCAAATTCATCTTCTGCACATCTACCATTCCAGTGTTTAATTGCTATATTGTAATTACTTCGCTACCATGGCCTATAGTATTGCCTTAACTCCCTTATCTTACCTCATTTGCACTTACTGTATGTAGACTTTTTGTTTCTTTTTGTTCTACTGTATTGTTGACTGTATGTTTGTTTATTCCATGTGTAACTCTGTGTTGTTGTATGTGTAGAATTGCTTTGCTTTGCTTGGCTAGGTGGCAATTGCAAATGAGAACTTGTTCTGAACTGCCTACCTGGTTAAATAAATAAAATAAATGCCACTGGAAAACACTAGCATGGACACCTCTTGTAGTGTGTTGTGTGTGTTGCGTAACTATGAAAACGACTTATTGATGACGTCTCATCATTTCAACTTAGCTCTATTGTACTGAACACTCAGTTTTCACTGGGTGTTTTTTTCTGTTGCTTCAGAGTATTATACTCATATTTTGTTTAACCATTATCAAGTTGCCAATAATGTGTTTGTCATATTTGTCATACACAGAATATAATTGTCAGAGGGAGAAATTAAGACTGATCCAGATGTCTGTCACACATAAGAATCTGTGAACATTGAGGGACTACATCCTAGATCCAATCGTATCCATTCCTTGATGCTGCTATTAAACACTGAATTCTGATAGATGAGTCTCTTTGCAGCATGATTGGGTTCAGTTAGTGTTAATAACCTGTTTGGATAGGGGGCAGCATTTTCACGTTCGGATGAAAAGCATCCCCAGAGTAAACTGCCTGCTACTCAGGCCCAGAAGCGAATATATGCATATTATTAGTAGATTTGGATAGAAAACACTTTGAAGTGTCTTAAACTGTTTTGAATGATTTCTGTGAGTATAACAGAACTCATATGGCTGGGGAAAACCTGAGAAAAATCCACCAGGAAGTGGGAAATCTGAGGTTTGTAGTTTTTCAACTCATTGCCTTTCTAATATACAGTGTCTATGGGGTCATATTGCACTTCCTAAGGCTTCCACTAGATGTCAACAGTCTTTAGAACCTTGTTTGAGGCTTCTACTGTGAAGGGGGAGAGAATGAGAGCTGTTTCAAACAATAGTCTGGCAGAGTGCCATGAGCTGGTCACGCCGTTCACGTGCGTTCACGTGACATTGCATTTCTAAAGACAAAGGAATTCTCCGGTTGAAACATTATTGAAGATTTATGTTAAAAACATCCTAAAGATTGATTCTATACATCGTTTAACATGTTTCTACGAACTGTTATATAACTTTTGGGACTTTTCGTCTGAACTTTCGCCTGGTCTTGCCGCGCCTCCTGAGTTTGGATGTGTGAACTAAACGCGCAAACAAAAGGAGGTATTTGGACATAAATGATGGACTTTATCGAACAAAACAAACATTTATTGTGGAACTGGGATTCCTGGGAGTGCATTCTGATGAAGATCATCAAAGGTAATTGAATATTTATAATGCTATTTCTGACTTCTGTTGACTCCACAACATGGCGGGTACCTGTATGACTGTTTTTTGTGTCTGAGCGCCGTACTCAGATTATTGCATGGTGTGCTTTTTTCGTAAAGCTTTTTTGAAATCTGACACAGCGGTTGCATTAAGGAGAAGTATATCTTTAATTATGTGCATAACACTTGATGAGTATTTCTGTAAATTGATGTGGCTCTCTGAAAATTCGCCGGATGTTTTCGAGGCACAACATACTGAACTTAATGGGCCAATGTAAACTGAGATTTTTGGATATAAATATGAACTTTATCGAACAAAACATTAATGTATGTTGTAACATGAAGTCCTATGAGTGCCATCTATTAAAAATATATATATTTTATCATTAATTAACTAGGAAATTCAGTTAAGAACAAATTCTTATTTTCAATGATGGCCTAGGAACAGTGGGTTCAGAGGCAGAATGACAGATTTGTACCTTGTCAGCTCGGGGATTTGATCTTTGCACCCTTTCGGCTACTAGTCCAACGCTCTAACCACTCGGCTACGCGTGCGCCCAAGATAATCAAGGTTAGTGATTCATTTTATCTCTATTTCTGCTTTTTGTGACTCCTCTCTTTGGCTGGAAAATGGAGAAAAAAAATTGTGACTAGGCTCTGACCTAACATAATCATATGGTGTGCTTTCGCTGTAAAGCCTTTTTAAAATCGGACACGATGGGTAGATTAACAAGAAGTTAAGCTTTCATTTGGTGTATTGCACTTGTACGAAAGTTAAATATTTAAAATATATATTTTTGAATTTCGCTAGCGGAACCCCTAGCCGTAAGAAGTTTTTAAGCAGTTTGGTTTCATTTGTTCTCAGTCAAGGCATTTACCTCCCTTCATGTAACAGTTGAAAGGGGATAAATATGTAGCAACATAATACATCAGTCACTCACACTCTACATGTAGACTGGATTTTCTGATTTGGTTTCTGATATTTCTAATACCTCCAGCTCAGCACACCTTGATCACACCCATTTTCTTTGAACTTGAGAGGTTGAGAAAGAGGGTGAGAAAGATCAAAGAGTGGTATTTCAACATGAACAGAAACAACCCAGTGTGGCGTTCTCCCAAGTAAATAGGCCTATGAGTTAGGAATTTACCAGGTCAACACCTCACCAGAACAACACCTTGGTAAAGGCCTCTATATTGCTTTGATAATTCTGCAATGAAGTGTATCATATCAAGTGTTTTCCCTGACATTTCAGATTWRGTTGTGGGCCAGGGTTTCCCAAACGTGTTCCTGCAACAAGGTTTCCCAAACTAGGTCCTGGGTTTTGGTTTTTGCCCAGCACTACACAGCTGGTTCAAATAATTAAAGCTTGATGATGAGTTAGTTATTTGAATCAGCTGTGTACTGCTAGGGCAAAACCCAAAACCCAGGCCCGAGTTTGGGAAACCCTGTTGTAGGCTTATCGATGCATGAAACAAGAGTTGTGTGTACTAACAGACTGTCTTTCCTTCCTGTATCCTCCTCCTCCTGAGATGAGTGTTGAGCGCTACAACCAAAGTGGTTTACGCAGCTCTACAGGTTTAAGAGTCTATCAACAAGCCGGAATGGTGTGTCTGTTTGTGTGTGCTTCAGTGAGCGTGTGTGCATGCGTGTGATGATTGCATGGGTATGGGAATCCTCATGCTAAGTTTGTGAGTGTGCATCTGCTTTTAAGATGGTCCTTTTTGACAGTGGAAAAACTTTGTGTAAGTGTATAATTTCTCTCTCTCTTTTTCTGAGTCAAGATCAAGAATACAATTATGAATAGAATTATTCAATAAATAAGTACAACCATTTGCGTCCTTTTTTTCAGAGTAAAATGCAAGCATGTTGGTGTGTGTTGCCTCCATCTCTCTAGAAAAAACMTTTAAAGGTCATACAACCGAGGAAAATGAAATGGAATGTTGAACACTTCTAAGCTTGTTACATAAGGTGCCGCTAAATGACAAACCAGTACCTGTATGTATGTTTGTGTCACGTGTTCTCACTCTGCGGCCTCTAGGTCACCAGGCTGCTTGTTAAGGCGCACACCTGTCACCAGCGTTACGCGCATAATGACACTCACCTGGTCTCCATCACCTCCTCACCTACCTGCCCTTTATATGTCACTCCCTTTGGAGTTGTTTGTGTTTCTTGTTTTGTTCATTTATTTATTAACCAACTTCTTGTCAATAGGGGGGCGCTATTTTCACTTTGGAAAAAATCGTGCCCAATTTAAACGGCCTCGTACTCTATTCTAGATCATACAATATCATATGCATATTATTATTACTATTGGATAGAAAACACTCTCAAGTTTCTAAAACTGTTTGAATTATATCTGTGAGAAAAACAGAACTAATTGGCAGCAAACTTCCAGAGAGGAAGTGAAAATCTGAAAACGAGGCTCTGTTTCAGGGCTGCCTATATTGAATTGCCTTATTTTATGGATATGCATGCACTCGCATACGCCTTCCACTAGATGTCAACAGGCAGTGGAGGTGAATGGGTGTCAGCTTGATCTGAGTCGACAAGAGCTTTTGGAATGACGTGTCCAATTTCCTTTCTCTACCTACGCGCGGAACACCTCCATATTGTGTTATGATAAGCGTTCGGTATACACGGCTAATATCTCCGGCTATGAATTATTTATACATGTGATAATAACATCGTAAAGCAGGTTTTTTCAACCGAGTTCTATCAGTTATTCAAACGTTTATTTGGACTTATGGAATTTCCGTCTATGCGTCAAGAGAAGATGGGCATGTTCGCGCCACATGGCTAGCTAAGGTTGCTATATTCGACATGAGAAAATGACATTCTAAAACCAAACAACGATTTATTCTTGACCAAGGACTCCTTGTACAAGATTCTGATGGAAGCTCAGCAAAAAGTAGGACCCATTTATGATGTATTTCCTATTTCTGTGGAAATGTGTCGTTGTGTTTTTCCGCTTTGATTTGGCGCTCTCTCGCAATAACGTAAGCTGGATGTCGTACTGAAGTTATTTTTAGAATCTAACCACGGCGATTGCATTAAGAACTAAGCTATTTTAATTTGCTGTCCAACATGTATTTTTTAGTAAAGTCTTATGAATAGTTATTGATTAGATTAGGTGCCTCCAAGATTTTCCGACATTGTTATTGCCTAGTATTCACATTGTATACCACATTGTGGCCGCTAAATATGCAGATTTTCGAACAAACAATATATGTATTGTAATATGATGTTATAGACTGTCATCTGATGAATTTGAGAAGGTAGTGAAAAAATTATATCTTGCTGGTTTATTCGTTATCGCTACTGTTGGCTTGATCAATGCTGTTGTGTTTTTTGGCTATTGTTGGTAAGCTATATAATGCTATATTGTGTTTTCGCTGTAAATAAAACCATTAAAGAATCGGAAGATATTGGCTGGATTCACAAGATGTTTGTCTTTAATTTGCTGTACACCATGTATTTTTCATAAATGTTTTATGATGAGTATTTAGGTCTCTGTAATTGTTCTAGCTGCTTCGGTGCTATTTCCGATTGTAGCTGCAATGTAAAACTGATTTATACCTCAAATATGCACAATAAGTTGGTGTAACAGTGATAACACCAAGTAAAACTGAAATGATAACTTAAACACAAAATATAATATCCATTAACAAACTTCTTATAGCTTATTGACAGAAGTTAACTGACTTGCCTAGTTATCAAGCTAGCCGTCTTGACTACTTCCTAGTCTCGTTTGGTTGACATCAAAAGTTTAAAAAAATATTAATTGGAGACCGAATGCAATTGGACCCCATCTAATTGCCTTCATATAACTCTTACAGAATTCCCATGTGGACAAGGATATTGTAAATGTAACAAAGCCTATTGGATGACAAATTGTTCTTAAATGACAAAATAATGATAACTGACTTTTCTGTACAACATAGGTACAGCAGATCCCCATTGTACGGGACACTTTCAAATGTACTTTTAGAGGCCATTCAATACAATACTCATCATTAAAACCAATGGCAGTTTAGGTCAAAAGAGATTAGACTAATAAAGGAAATAGAGACAGTACAGCGCAGGTAGATGGTAATGGAAACTGTACTATAGAGCCACAAAATAGGTTAGAGAAAAACAAAAGGAATCGGAGTACTTATTCAAGAACAATCAAGTGTAATGTATTGCAAAATGGATGGAAAATGGTGAAAATGCACAACTTTACAGAATTTACAGAAACTCGTTACAAAATGATGCAGTACCCATGATTCACCAAAATTATATTTTGAAAGAGGAAGCAAATATTTTAAGCAGTTTTCTTTCAGTCTCCTCCATCCCCACCGAATGATGTTAACTGTAAGGATTTCTTCCTAATAATAATGTTAAATTAACAAATTTACAGAAAATACCTGTGTGAAGGCCAACTTACAGGAGAGGAACTCTTTTGAGGCAATGTCACGACTTCCACCGAAGGTGGCTCGTCTCCTTGTCGGGTGGCGCTCGCGGTCGTCACCGGTCTACAGCTGCCACCGATTCCTTTTTATTTTCTGTTGTTTTGTCTTGATTGTTTCACCTGTTCTTATTTGTTGTAATTAGGGGCTATTTAAACCTCACAGGCCCGCCTGCTTTTGTGCGGCTTACCCTTTATGTCAGTGGCTATTATATGTTTTGCTCTTATGTGTTTGCTGTCCGTTGTTTTCCTGGTTGGGGACTTATCGCGTGCATTGGTCAGTTTTGCCGCGGTTGTTGGCTGGACCAGCTGAATAAAACGTATTCATGGAGCACTGCTCTCTGCAACTGACTGCACACCCACCACTCCTAGTGATCCTGACAGGCAATAAAAATATTTTCAGTCTGGAAATAACCAGGGATTGACAGATTACCAGTAGACGTATATGCAGACCTTTTTAATGTACTCAAATATCCATCATTAGCATGTTTTAATTACTCTTATAAAAATGGGATAGACTTTCAAAACTGGAGGCCTCTAACACTTCAATGTTACGATGCAAAAATCCTGGTCGAAAATGCATGCATAGAATATAAAAGTTTTTACCAGATATTGTTCATCCTGTTCAGGCAGGTTTTTAACATGGACAAGCGTATTGGAGATATAGAGCGGGATAGTAACTGGTTGTGCCAGACAGGTACTTTTACCATTCTGAGACACGAGAGGAAGGTATATGGGTAATTTAGCATGGAGGAATTTGTTAAGTACCCCTCGCAAATGTCTCTCTGCCTAAGAGACGTCAAAGTAACCTTGATAAGTAGCATTTGGATTAATCCATTGATTCCCTCACTACAAGACACTGAGAAGGTGGTCAGTTTACTCAGTCCCTATATGTTCACTGTAGGCCTACACTGTTATCTGTACATGCAGGAAGTTGTAAAGTAAACATTGATGTTAAATATTACATTGTAAATGCATAACCTTATCGGTCAAGGTGCCATCCTCTCTCCTTTGG
>NC_036847.1:3611265-3617507 GCF_002910315.2 Salvelinus sp. IW2-2015
TTGTTTATCTTGCTTCTTTGCACCCCAGTATCTCTACTTGCAAATTCATCTTCTGCACATCTACCATTCCAGTGTTTAATTGCTAATTGTTAATTACTTCGCTACCATGGCTATAGTATGCCTTAACTCCCTATCTTACCTCATTTGCACTCACTGTATGTAGACTTTTTGTTCTTTTTTTCTACTGTTATTGTGACTGTATGTTTTGTTTATTCCATGTGTAACTCTGTTTGTTGTTGTATGTGTAGAATTGCTTTGCTTTGCTTGGCTAGGTGGCAATTGCAAATGAGAACTTGTTCTGAACTTGCCTACCTGTAAATAAATAAAATAAAATAAATGCCACTGGAAACACCTAGCATGGACACCTCGTATGTGTTGTTGTGTGTTGTTGCGTAACTATGAAAACGACTTATTGATGACGTCTCATCATTTCAACTTAGCTCTATTGTACTGAACACTCAGTTTTCACTGGGTTTTTTCCTGTGCTTCAGTATAGAGTATTATACTCATATTTTGTTTACCATTATCAAGTTGCCAATAATGTGTTTGTCATATTTGCATACACAGAATATAATTTCAGAGGGAGAAATTAAGACTGATCCAATGTCTGTCACACATAAGAATCTGTTGAACATTGAGGACTACATCCTAGATCCAATCGTATCCATTCCTTGATGCTGCTATTAAACACTGAATTTGGATATAATGAGTCTCTTTGCAGCATGATTGGTTCAGTTAGTGTTAATAACCTGTTTGGGATAGGGCAGCATTTTCACGTTCGGATGAAAAGCGTCCCCAGAGTAAACTGCCTGCTACTCAGGCCCAGAAGCGAATATATGCATATATATTATAGACTTGGATAGAAAACACTTTGAAGTGTCTTAAACTGTTTGAATATGTCTGTGATATAAACAGAACTCATATGGCTGGCGAAAACCTGAGAAAAAATCCACCAGGAAGTGGGAAATCTGAGGTTTGTAGTTTTTCAACTCATTGCCTTTCTAATATACAGTGTCTATGGGTCATATTGCACGTTCCTAAGGCTTCCACTAGATGTCAACAGTCTTTAGAACCTTGTTTGAGGCTTCTACTGTGAAGGGGAGAGAATGAGAGCTGTTTCAAACAGATGTCTGGCAGAGTGCCATGAGCTGGTCACGCGCGTCACGTGCGTTCACGTGACATTGCATTTCTAAAGACAAAGGAATTCTCCGGTTGAAACATTATTGAAGATTATGTTAAAAACATCCTAAAGATTGATTCTATACATCGTTTAACATGTTTCTACGAACTGTTATATAACTTTTGGACTTTTCTCTGAACTTTCGCCTGGACTTGCCCGCGCCTCCTGAGTTTGGATGTGTGAACTAAACGCGCAAACAAAAGGAGGTATTTGGACATAAATGATGGACTTATCGAAAAAACAAACATTTATTGTGGAACTGGGATTCCTGGGAGTGCATTCTGATGAGTAAGATCATCAATGGTAATTGAATTTTATAATCTGTATCTGACTTCTGTTGACTCCACAACATGGCGGGTACCTGTATGACTTGTTTTTGGTCTGAGCGCCGTACTCAGATTTTGCATGGTGTGCTTTTTCCGTAAAGCTTTTTGAAATCTGACACAGCGGTTGCATTAAGGAGAAGTATATCTTTAATTATGTGCATAACACTGATAGTATTTCTGTAAATTGATGTGGCTCTCTGAAAATTCGCCGGATGTTTTCGAGGCACAACATTACTGAACTTAATGGGCCAATGTAAACTGAGATTTTGGATATAAATATGAACTTTATCGAACAAAACATTAATGTATGTGTCACATGAAGTCCTATGAATGCCATCTTTATAAAATATATATATATTTTATCTTTAATTAACAATTCAGTTAAGAACAAATTCTTATTTCAATGATGGCCTAGGAACAGTGGGTTCAGGGCAGAACAACAGATTTGTTACCTTGTCAGCTCGGGATCTGATCTTGCAACCTTCGGCTACTAGTCCAAGCTCTAACCACTAGGCTACGCTGCCGCCCAAGATAATCAAAGGTTAGTGATTCATTTTATCTCTATTTCTGCTTTTTGTGACTTCCTCTCTTTGGCTGGAAAATGGCGTAGTTTTTGGACTAGGCTCTGACCTAACATAATCATATGGTGTGCTTTCGCTGTAAAGCCTTTTTAAATCGGACACGATGGTAGATTAACAAGAAGTTAAGCTTTCATTTGGTGTATTGCACTTGTACGAAATTAAATATTTAAAAAAATATTTTTGAATTTCGCTAGCGGAACCCCTACCGTAAGAAGTTTTTAAGCAGTTTGGTTTCATTTGTTCTCAGTCAAGCATTTACCTCCCTTCATGTAACAGTTGAAAGGGGATAAATATGTAGCAACTAATACATCAGTCACTCACACTCTACATGTAGACTGGATTTTCTGATTGGTTTCTGTATTCTATACCTCCAGCTTAGCACACCTTGATCACACCCATTTTCTTTGACTTGAGAGGTGAGAAAGAGGGTGAGAAGATCAAAGAGTGGTATTTCAACATGAACAGAAACAACCCAGTGTGGCGTTCTCCCAAGTAAATAGCCTATGAGTTAGGAATTTACCAGGTCAACACCTCACCAGAACAACACCTTGGTAAAGGCCTCTATATTGCTTTGATAATTCTGCAATGAAGTTATCATTTCCAGTGTTTGACCTGACATTTTCCAGATTTACAGATTGTGGGCCAGGGTTTCCCAAACGTGTTCCTGCAACAAGGTTTCCCAAACTCGGTCCTGGGTTTTGGTTTTTGCCCTAGCACTACACAGTTGATTCAATTAATCAAAGCTTGATGATGAGTTACTTATTTGAATCAGCTGTGTAGTGCTAGGGCAAAACCCAAAACCCAGGACCGAGTTTGGGAAACCCTGTTGTAGGCTTATCYATGCATGAAACAAGAGTTGTGTGTACTAACAGACTGTCTTTCCTTCCTGTATCCTCCTCCTGAGATGAGTGTTGAGCGCTACAACCAAAGTGGTTTACGCAGCTCTACAGGTTTAAGAGTCTATCAACAAGCTGGAATGGTGTGTCTGTTTGTGTGTGCTTCAGTGAGCGTGTGTGCATGCGTGTGATGATTGCATGGGTATAGGAATCCTCATGCTAAGTTTGTGAGTGTGCATCTGCTTTTAAGATGGTCCTTTTTGACAGTGGAAAAACTTTGTGTATGTGTATAATTTCTCTCTCTCTTTTTCTGAGTCAAGATCAAGAATACAGTTATGAATAGAATTATTCAATAAATAAGTACAACCTTTTGCGTCCTTTTTTTCAGAGTAAAATGCAAGCATGTTGGTTGTGTGTGTTACCTCAAGCTCTCTAGATGAAACCTTTAAAGGTCATACAACCAAGTAAATTGGAATGGCTTTTTGAACAATTCTAAGCTTGTTACATAGGTTGCTGCTAAATTACAAACCATGTAAGTACCTGTATGAAATGTTGGAACACTACCGTCATTCATATCCTCTAAGAAAATTGACTGATGTTGTTATAGGTTGAGGTTCATTCCATTGACTCCACATATGCCTCTGTTTAGTTAAAAACGTCTTATGGCTGAAGGGGCAGTATTGAGTAGCTTGGATGAAAGGTGCCCATATCAAACGGCCTGCTCCTCAGTCATAGTTGCTCATATTTGCATATTATTATTAGTATTGGATAGAAAACACTCTAAAGTTTCTAAAACTGTTTGAATTATGTCTGTGAGATTAACAGAACTCATATTGGCAGGCAAAATCCTGAGTTGAAATCAAAACAGGAAGTCAGAAATCTGAGCTTGTATGTATTCACCAGAGTCCCCAATGAAATCCCCTTGAGTTATGAATGATTGTGCACTGCCTAGGGGTTCCACTAGATGTCAACCATCAATAGAAATTATAATGAGACTTCTATGATGTTGTGGGAGAGAATGATAGCAGAATCAGTCAGGTGTCCATCAAGCAGCCATTTTCTGATCATGCTTTTTCCTCGTGGAAGTCACTTACGTTCCATTGCTCACGAAGACAAGAAAGAATACTCCGGTTGGAACTTTATTGAAGCTATATGTTAAAAACATCCTAATGATTGATTCTGTACTTAGTTTGAAATGTTTCTTAGACCGGTAATATCACTTTTTTAAGTTTTTGTCCGATATAACGCTGACCAGAATTAGCGTTTGGATATGTAAACCAGACGCGCTAACAAAAGAAGGTATTTGGACATAAATAACGGATTTCTTCGAACAAAACAAACATTTATTGTGGACCTTGGATTCCTGGTGTGCTTTCTGATGTAGACCATCAAAGGTAAGGGAATATTTATCATATATTTTCTTGTTTATCTTGACGCCATCTTTGCGGCTGTGGTGTTTTACTTTTGAGCGCCGTCTCAGATTATAGCGTGGGTTTCTTTTTCCGTAAAGTTTTTTTGTAATCTGACACAGCAGTTGCATTAAGGAAAGGTATATCTATAATTCCATGTGTATAACTTGTATTATCATCTATATTTATGAGTATTTCTGTTGAAACGATGTGGCTATGCAAAGTCACTTGATGTTTTTGCCACTAGTGAATCTAGTCGCCTCAATGAAAACTCAGATTCTTTTATATAAATATGAATTTAATCAAACAAAACATGCATGTATTGTGTAACATGAAGTCCTATGAGTGTCATCTGATGAAAATAATCGAAGGTTAGTGATTCATTTTATCTCTATTCTGTTTTTTGTGAAGCTATCTTTAGCTGGAAAAAATGGCTGTGATTATTGTGGTTTTGTGGTGACCTAACATAATCGTTTGTAGTGCTTTCGCTGAAAAGCCTATTTGAAATCGGACACTTTGGTGGGATTAACAACAAGATTACATTTAAAATGATATAAGACACATGAATGTCTGAGGAATTTTAATTATGAGATTTCTGTTTTTTGAATTTGGCGCCCTGCACTTCGACTGACATCCTGGTCCGCGACGGGGCTGGTTTTCTTTTTGTAATCCGTGATTGACTGTAGACCCTGCCACTACCTCTTTGGTCTGAGCTGTTGAATTGCGACTCGATTTTGTCTTGTACTGGGACTTAGCCTGTTTGATTGCCTTGCGGAGAGAATAGCTACACTGTTTGTATTCGGTCATGCTTCCGGTCACCTTGCCTGGTTAAAAGCAGTGGTTCGCGTTTCAGTTCACTCAGCGAATGCTGCGTCAATCCAGGTTTCTGGTTTGGGAATGTTTTAATCGTTGCTGTGGGTACGACATCTAATGACACACCTCGAACTCTCGCACGAATCAGCATATTCGTCAATATTGTTGTTGGACGCAATGCGGAACATATTCCAATCCGCGTGATCGAAGCAGTCTTGAAGCGTGGAATCAGATTGGTCGGACCAGCGTTGAACCAGACCTGAGCGCGGGAGTTGTTGTTTTAGTTTCTGTTTGTAGGCTGGAATCAACAAAATGGAGTCGTGGTCAGCTTTTCCGAAGGGGGCGGGGGAGGGCCTTATATGCGTCGCGGAAATATGTATAACAATGATCTAGGGTTTTTCCAGCCTGGTAGCACAATCGATATGCTCTATAGAATTTAGGGAGTTTTGTTTTTAGATTAGCCTTGTTAAAATCCCCAGCTACGATGAATGCAGCCTCAGGGTGTGTGGTTTCCAGTTTACAAAGAGTCAGATAAAGTTCGTTCAGGGCCATCGATGTGTCTGCTTGGGGGGGAATATATACGGCTGTGATTATGATCGAGGAGAATTCCCTTGGTAGATAATGCGGGTCGACATTTGATTGTGAGGAGTTCTAGATCAGGTGAACAGAATGACTTGAGTTCCTGTGTGTTGTTATGATGATCAAACCACGTCTCGTTAATCTTAAGGATACCCCGCCCCTCTTCTTACCAGAAAAGATGTTTTGTTTCTGTCGGCGCGATGCATGAAGAAACCATGGCTGCACCGACTCCGTTAAGCGTCTCTTGAGTTAGCCATGTTTCCGTGAAGCAGAGCACGTTGCAATCCTGATGTCTCTCTGGAATGCTACCCGTGTCGGATTTCATCAACCTTATTGTCAAGAGACTGGACTTTGGCGAGTAGTATGCTTAGGGAGTGGAGCGCGATGTGCCCGTCTCCGAAGCCTGACCAGGAGACCGCCTCGTTTGCCTTTTACGGCGTCGCACAGGGTCGCCGGCTGGGATCAGATCCATTGTATTGGGTGGAAGGCAAAACACTGGATCCGTTTCGGGAAAAGTC
>NC_036847.1:3617532-3688952 GCF_002910315.2 Salvelinus sp. IW2-2015
GGCTGTTCAAATCAAATCAAATAAATCAAATTTTATTTGTCACATACACATGGTTAGCAGATGTTAATGCGAGTGTAGCGAAATGCTTGTGCTTCTAGTTCCGACAATGCAGTAATAACCAACAAGTAATCTAACCTAACAATTCCACAACTACTACCTTATACACACACAAGTGTAAAGGGATAAAGAATATGTACATAAAGATATATGAATGAGTGGTGGTACAGAACGCATAGGCAAGATGCAGTAGATGGTATAGAGTACGGTATATACATATGAGATGAGTACTGTAGGTATGTAAACATAAAGTGGCATAGTTTAAAGTGGCTAGTGTACATGTATTACATAAAGATGGCAAGATGCAGTAGATGATATAGAGTACAGATATAACATATGAGATGGGTAATGTAGGGTATGTAAACATTATATAAGTGGCATTGTTTAAAGTGGCTAGTGGTACATTTTTACATAATTTCCATCAATTCCCATTTTTAAAGTGGCTGGAGTTGAGTCAGTATGTTGGCAGCAGCCGCTAAATGTTAGTGGTGGCTGTTTAACAGTCTGATGGCCTTGAGATAGAAGCTGTTTTTCAGTCTCTCGG
Source organism: Salvelinus sp. IW2-2015 (assembly GCF_002910315.2). Classification (NCBI taxonomy): domain Eukaryota; kingdom Metazoa; phylum Chordata; class Actinopteri; order Salmoniformes; family Salmonidae; genus Salvelinus; species Salvelinus sp. IW2-2015. Next base: position 3,618,134 of record NC_036847.1, read on the forward strand.
CCCTGCTTTGATGCACCTGTACTGACCTCGCCTTCTGGATGATAGCGGGTGAACAGGCAGTGGCTTGGGTGGTTGTTGGCCTTGATGATCTTTATGGCCTTCCTGTGACATCGGGTGTGTAGGTTCCTGGAGGGCAGGTAGTTTGCCCCCGGTGAGCGTTCTGCAGACCTCACTACCCTCTGGAGAGCCTTACGGTTGTGGGCGGAGCAGTTGCCGTACCAGCGGTGATACAGCCCGACAGGATGCTCTCGATTGTGCATCTGTAGAAGTTTGTGAGTGCTTTTGGTGACAAGCCGAATTTCTTCAGCCTCCTGAGGTTGAAGAGGCGCTGCTGGCCCTTCTTCACGACGCTGTCTGTGTGGGTGGACCAATCGTTTGTCCGTGATGTGTACACCGAGGAACTTAAAACTACTTCTCCACTCTCTCCACTACTGACCCGTCGATGTGGATAGGGGGGTGCTCCCTCTGCTGTTTCCTGAAGTCCACAATCATCTCCTTTGTTTTGTTGACGTTGAGTGTGAGGTTATTTTCCTGACACCACACTCCGAGGGCCCTCACCTCCTCCCTGTAGGCCGTCTCGTCGTTGTTTGGTAATCAAGCCTACCACTGTAGTGTCATCCGCAAACTTGATGATTGAGTTGGAGGCGTGCATGGCCACGCAGTCGTCGGGTGAACAGGGAGTACAGGAGAGGCTCAGAACGCACCCTTGTGGGGCCCCAGTGTTGAGGATCAGCGGGGTGGAGATGTTGTTACCTACCCTCACCACCTGGGGGCGGCCCGTCAGGAAGTCCAGGACCCAGTTGCACAGGCGGGGTCGAGACCCAGCAGGTCTCGAGCTTGATGACGAGTTTGGAGGGTACTATGGTGTTAAATGCTGAGCTGTAATCGATGAACAGCATTCTCACATGGGTATTCCTCTTGTCCAGATGGGTTAGGGCAGTGTGCAGTGTGGTTGCGATTGCGTCGTCTGTGGACCTATTGGTCGGTAAGCAAATTGGATGGGTCTAGGGTGTCCGTAGGGTGGAGGTGATATGGTCCTTGACTAGTCTCTCAAAGCACTTCATGATGACGGAAGTGAGTGCTACGGGCGGGTAGTCGTTTAGCTCAGTTACCTTAGCTTTCTTGGGAACAGGAACAATGGTGGCCCTCTTGAAGCATGTGGGAAACAGCACTGGATAAGGATTGATTGAATATGTCCGTAAACACACCCAGCCAGCTGGTCTGCGCATGCTCTGAGGACGCGGCTGGGAATGCCGTCTGGGCCTGCAGCCTTGCGAGGGTTAACACGTTTAAATGTTTTACTCACCTCGGCTGCAGTGAAGGAGACCCGCAGGTTTTGGTAGGGGCCGTGTCAGTGGCACTGTATTGTCCTCAAAGCGGGCAAAAAAGTTGTTTAGCCTGTCTGGGAGCAAGACATCCTGGTCCGCGACGGGGCTGGTTTTCTTTTGTAATCCGTGATTGACTGTAGACCCTGCCACATACCTCTTGTGTCTGAGCTGTTGAATTGCGACTCGATTTTGTCTCTGTACTGGGACTTACGCTGTTTGATTGCCTTGCGGAGAGAATAGCTACACTGTTTGTATTCGGTCATGCTTCCGGTCACCTTGCCCTGGTTAAAAGCAGTGGTTCGCGCTTTCAGTTTCACGCGAATGCTGCCGTCAATCCACGGTTTCTGGTTTGGGAATGTTTTAATCGTTGCTGTGGGTACGACATCCTAATGAACTCGCTCACCGAATCAGCATATTCGTCAATATTTTTGTTGGACGCAATGCGGAACATATTCCAATCCGCGTGATCGAAGCAGTCTTGAAGCGTGGAATCAGATTGGTCGGACCAGCGTTGAACAGACCTGAGCGCGGGAGCTTGTTGTTTAGTTTCTGTTTGTAGGCTGGAATCAACAAAATGGAGTCGTGGTCAGCTTTTCCGAAAGGGGGCGGGGAGGGCCTTATATGCGTCGCGGAAATTAGTATAACAATGATCTAGGGTTTTTCCAGCCTGGTAGCACAATCGATATGCTGATAGAATTTAGGGAGTTTTGTTTTTAGATTAGCCTTGTTAAAATCCCCAGCTACGATGAATGCAGCCTCAGGGTGTGTGGTTTCCAGTTTACAAAGAGTCAGATAAAGTTCGTTCAGGGCCATCGATGTGTCTGCTTGGGGGGGAATATATACGGCTGTGATTATGATCGAGGAGAATTCCCTTGGTAGATAATGCGGTCGACGACATTTGATTGTGAGGAGTTCTAGATCAGGTGAACAGAATGACTTGAGTTCCTGTGTGTTGTTATGATGATCACACCACGTCTCGTTAATCATAAGCATACCCCCCCGCCCCTCTTCTTACCAGAAAATGTTTGTTTTCTGTCGGCGCGATGCATGAAGAAACCAGCTGGCTGCACCGACTCCGTTACCGTCGTCTCTTGAGTTAGCCATGTTTCCGTGAAGCAGAGCACGTTGCAATCCCTGATGTCTCTCTGGAATGCTACCCGTGCTCGGATTTCATCAACCTTATTGTCAAGAGACTGGACATTGGCGATAGTATGCTAGGGAGTGGAGCGCGATGTGCCCGTCTCCGAAGCCTGACCAGGAGAGACCGCCTCGTTTGCCCTTTTACGGCGTCGCACAGGGTCGCCGGCTGGGATCAGATCCATTGTATTGGGTGGAAGGCAAAACACTGGATCCGTTTCGGGAAAGTCATATTCCTGGTAGGAACGATGATGAGTTGACGTTAATCGTATATTCAGTAGTTCCTCCCGACTGTATGTAATGAAACCTAAGATTACCTGGGGTACCGATGTAAGAAATAACACATAAAAAAACAAAATACTGCATATTTTCCAAGGAACGCGAAGCGAGGCGGCCATCTCTTTTCGGCGCCGGATGTCTGTCCTCATATCTGTTGTCATATCGATCCCGTTAACGGGACTTTCAGCCATAGAAGTAAGTTTATCAAGTTTGGTTAACCTTTCATTGCTACCCATCCCGGATCGGGAGGCATCCTCATCAAAAAAGCTGACTAGCATAGCCTAACGCATTTCAAGGCTGCGCTGACACAATGACTGGTAAATTATCCAAGACCAGCTCAGTTAATCCCTACCATTGTGACAATGAGTTGTCATAATGCTGCATCAAATGTACATGATCTTAGAGGCATTGGCAAACACAATGTAAGTAATTTAATTTATGTACCCCTAATTGCACCGAATACATCTGTTTATTATACAGCTATTGTAAGCAGTAATTATGAACCTATAAACCAGAGTTACACTGTTAGCACTGAGCCGGTGCTGCAATATAGTAGCGCAGACCACTTTATAGACACCGTGCCCCTGCACTCTCTCAACAGTAACACATGAGTAACAGATAACCCTAGCTCACCCAGTTTAAAGCATCTACAAAACAACAAGGCAAGGTCGAGAAGGAGAGAAGTGTGTCGAGCGAGTCAGAGGCTTAGAGAGTGCAGGCAGGTCAGAAATGGTCAGGCAGGTAGGATACAGAGTCCGAAAACAGGCAAAGGGTCAAAACCGACTAGAAAAAGGAGAATAGCAAAGGCAGGAGAATGGGAAACAACGCTGGTTGACTTGGAAACGTACAAGACGAACTGGTACAGAGAGACAGGAAACACAAGGATAATATAATCACTGGGAAAACAAGCGATACCTGGAAGGGTGAACAACAAGGACAGGTGAAACAGATCAGGGTGTGACACGAACTGGCCATGACGGCCCCAGCAGACTAGGACCAGCTCCGCCACGCTGTTCTAATGCAGGAACCACCATTGGGAGACATGAGGAGCTGCTATTACAGAGCAAATCAGGGAGTTAGCTCATAGGCAGCCTGCCACCTTAGAGAACCCCCAACCACCTTAGTAACTTTTTACCGGTGAGTTTGTACAGGCTACCCGGCTCCCTGAGAACCCCGATATTCTGGGGATCCTGTACCTGGGTTTTCTTCCTCCAGTGCTCCCTTATTTTTGAGCTAACAGCCATCTTCATTTCCTTCGGACTGATCAAAGAATAGCAATATATTATACACCTAAAAGCCTCCAAGGCGAAGGAGCCGCCTCATTCTAACGGCTACGCCAGTATCCTCTGGGCCAGGTCCCACTGATGCATCTGCACAAACCATTATTATCGCAATCTCTCAACCAATAACTTCGGGCGTACACACATTATCGCCAAGATCTCATCTCTCCGCCGCAGGCCGTACGAGCTATCCCCAGCAGTCAACCGGCAGAACCCCGTTACCCAGATAGACATCGCCAATCCCCCTCGCCGATAGGACTCGTAGCGTTATGGGGCAACACCCCATTACAAACACCCTACGACACCCAAGTTGCAATACCCTATAAGACATCAGCATGCCACAAGAAGTGAAATGAGGTTCTTTCTTTTCACAGTCTCCCCAAAGTCGCAGAACACCCCACGCCAGGGACTTTGGGGCACCACACTCAGTAAATACAATAGAAAGCCTGTAATGACTACAATGGAAACTCTTATTCCACATCAAGTACAACTGACGCACAGGGCGTAGTAAAATTTAGCCCCCTGACTTACTCTGGATTAAAAAAAAAAAAAAACAGACATGGCGGGACTCGTGAATACTCAGCAAACAAAACATTGGGCACAGACACATGCAATTGACACACCCAACATACACACAGACTGACCAGTTGCACCGATAACAATCGCCCACACAGGCTATCAAACATACTAAAGGGGCTACAATCTGGCACGTTCCTCGCTAGGCCAGACATGTCCTTAACTAATTGTGTTTGAAACACCCGATCTTGTATGACTCATTTTCTTCTCCCCCCTTCACTGCCAGTGTATACCTAGGAAGCCTCAGAAAACTACAACCGAATTATTGTGGGTTCTTAAAGATTCTTGACATTTCTAGATCTGGAATGGCCCGGAGAGGACAAAAAAAAAGTCCGATACCAATTAACCGGGCGTACTATTTTTTTATGGTAGGACGTGCTTCAAATTATTGACTCGCTCAATTAAGAGTAGCAACCCAATAGAACAACTAATATTAGAATTAATAACTGAAATGGGCAAATACATGCCATTATTATGTAATTGCAACATTAAAACTACAAAACCTCAGTAATTTCCCCATCTTTACATCTACCATCCCCAGATATGAGAGAATTTTCTCCCTCTTCAGGTTTATCGCCTTGTTAGCCCACCTCCTAAATGTAGTATTAACTGTATATGAAACATGTTCAATAATACTTCTACAGACTATCAGTTTCCAAACTAGTGAAATTAAGAACACGTTCCAACAAAAGTAAGTATTTACTAATCACCAAAGAATGCTATGTTGCTGAGACTAATATGGACAGATTAATATTCAGAAACGGCTTTCTGTATGATCAAGATCTGGCAGTAATGTGCCATAGGTAAAGCAAGAGCAGTTTACTCTTGGGGGACGCGTTCTTTCATAACGTTTAAAACCGTTCGACTCCTTAACTGTCTGTAGCGAAAATGCATTGTGAGGACACCCCTACTTGAAAGTATTACTCCCAAACAGGTTTGTGAGTTTCTAACTCCACTAACTGAATTTAACCCCAATGATCATCCTTGTCCCCGAAATATTCCTCCCATACTATCAAATTCGAGTGGGTTATATATTTTAGGTCTGTACGATCACAGGTATAAGGAAGTGTGAATCACGAGGTGGACATCCTCTATTATGTGCGTCTCGATGTAGTACACTTTGCTTTCAATGTTTCACAGTATTTCTCCTATATTGATCTTAGATGTTTCTTATAGGCCACTTGTTAGTAATTGACACAGATACTGTAACAGGCACAGCGAACAGTGATCAACAGGATGATTGGCCCGTTCCGTGTAGCGATTCCATTGCATCTACAACATCCAGCATGGAGTTACTGATCGTGAACATTGAGCTCTCCTGGCACCAAAACTACAGGTACATATAATATCTCTGCCGCCCGCATGGTCTTCGACACTAATCACATAGGCACTTGTCATTACTATTCTGCCCGTTCTGGAATGACAGATATGACAAAACACATTATGGCAACTTTGATAATGGGTTAAACAAAATATGAGTATAATTACTCTGAATAGCAACAGTAAAAAAACACCCAGGTGAAAACTGTAAGTGTTCAGTACACAACATAAGAGCCTAAGTTGAAAAATGATGAGACGTCTGCATACAACTACGACCTAGGTCTGTCTGGCTTGTGTCATCTTCTTACACGCTAGAGCCCAACACACAATGCACACCTCACTAAAAACACGCGCGTACTAGATCCCTCATGCTCCAGGTGTGTACGTCCGCAGTCCCCCAGCTGGGTCACTATTTTGTTGTGTCAACTCATTTTCCTACCATATTGATTCTATATCCCATCACTCACCGGCTCAGCGGGCTCACCGGTCCTTCATGCGAACAAAGTTTTCTCATTTGCAAATGCCTACCCCAGCCACTATGGCAAAGCAACAGCCAATTCTACACATACACATTATCCAACACCAGATTACACATGGAATTAAAACAAAACATACAGTCACAATTACAGGTAGAACATAAGAAAAACAAAAAAGTCTACATACAAGTTAGTGCAAATAGGTAAGATACGGGGAGGTTAAGGCAATTACTATAGGCCCATGAGTGCGCTAGCGATTGAAAGTCAATTGAGCTCGAGCGCGAAATCCGCTATTCTCTAGAGCAACCTATTAGGTGCTTAAACACCTTGGGCTGGAATTCGGTACCATGAGCAATGGTTGGCAGCCCAAATAAGGGACTAGTATTCTCCTCCAGGTAGACCTCCAGGCCTATACTCTGAGTGCAGGCTCTTGACACACGACCAAAAAGTCAAACAAATCTCTCCTCCCCCATATTCCTGGTAGGAACGATGATGAGTTGACGTTAATCGTATATTCAGTAGTTCCTCCCGACTGTATGTAATGAAACCTAAGATTACCTGGGGTACCGATGTAAGAAATAACACATAAAAAAACAAAATACTGCATATTTTCCAAGGAACGCGAAGCGAGGCGGCCATCTCTTTTCGGCGCCGGATGTCTGTCCTCATATCTGTTGTCATATCGATCCCGTTAACGGGACTTCAGCCATAAGAAGTTTTAAGTTTGGTTAACCTTTCATTGCTACCCATCCCGGATCCGGGAGCATCCTCATCAAAAAAGCTGACTAGCATAGCCTAACGCATTTCAAGGCTGCGCTGACACAATGACTGGTAAATTATCCAAGACCAGCTCAGTTAATCCCTACCATTGTGACAATGAGTTGTCATAATGCTGCATCAAATGTACATGATCTTAGAGGCATTGGCAAACACAATGTAAGTAATTTAATTTATGTACCCCTAATTGCACCGAATACATCTGTTTATRKTACAGCTATTGTAAGCAGTAATTATGAACCTATAAACCAGAGTTACACTGTTAGCACTGAGCCGGTGTGCAATAGTAGGCAGACCACTTTATGCAGCTCACCCTGCACTATCAGCTCCAATGTAAACAACATGAGTAAGATTACCTCTGATAAGCTCCCCAGTAAAGCATTAAAAACAATCAAGCAACCCTGAAAGGTCAAAACKYGTTCAGAGTCAAGGAGGAACAGTGTGGCAGGCAGGCTTGAGGTCAGGGCAGGCAGAATGGTCAGGCAGGTGGATACAGAGTCCAGAAACAGGCAAAGGTCAAAACCGGGAGGACTAGAAAAAGGAGAATAGCAAAGGCAGGAGAATGGGAAACAACGCTGGTTGACTTGGAAACGTACAAGACGAACTGGTACAGAGAGACAGGAAACACAAGGATAAATACACTGGGGAAAACAAGCGATACCTGGAAGGGGTGGAGACAATAACAAGGACAGGTGAAACAGATCAGGGTGTGACACGAACTGGCCATGACGGCCCCAGCAGACTAGGACCAGCTCCGCCACGCTGTTCTAATGCAGGGAACCACCATTGGGAGACATGAGGAGCTGCTATTACAGAGCAAATCAGGGAGTTAGCTCATAGGCAGCCTGCCACCTTAGAGAACCCCCAACCACCTAGTAACTTTTTACCGGTGAGTTTGTACAGGCTACCCCGGCTCCCTGAGAACCCCGATATTCTGGGGATCCTGGTACCTGGGTTTTCTTCCTCAGTGCTCCCTTATTTTTGAGCTACAGCCATCTTCATTTCCTTCGGACTGATCAAAGATAGCATATATTATTACACTAAAGTCAGGAAGGGAGCTCTCTAGGGCTACGGCAGTTTGAGAGCAACAATTTGCCATTTGTCATCATCTGGAGGATTTCATGGCAGAGATGCACACCCTACAACACCCTACGACACCCATGCATACCCTATAAGACATGCCACAAGAGTTCTCTTCACAGTCCCCAAGTCCAGAACAGACTTTGGGAGGCACACAGTATTACATAGAGCCATGACTACATGGAACTCTATTCCACATCAAGTAACTGACGCAAGCAGTAAAATTAGATTAAAAAAACAGACGGGGACTGTGAAGCAACACAAACATTGGCACAGACACATGCATACACACACACACACACAGATACAATAACATCCACACTATACATACTAGAGGTCGACCGATTATGATTTTTCACTGCCGATACCGATACCGATTATTGGAGGACCAAAAAAAGCCGATACCAATTAATCGGACTATTTATTTTATTTTATTTGTAATAATGACAATTACAACAATACTGAATGAACACTTATTTTAACTTAATATAATACATCAATAKAATCAATTTAGCCTCAAATAAATAATGAAACATGTTCAATTTTGTTTAAATAATGCAAAAACAAAGTGTTGGAGAAAAAAGTTAAAGTGCAATATGTGCCATGTAAAAAAGCTAACGTTTAAGTTCCTTGCTCAGAACATGAGAACATATGAAAGCTGGTGGTTCCTTTTAACATGAGTCTTCAATATTCCCAGGTAATAAGTTTTAGGTTGTAGTTACTATAGGAATTAAGGGACTATTTCTCTCTATACCATTTGTATTTCATATATTGGATGTTCTTATAGGCACTTTAGTATTGCCAGTGTAACAGGCACAGGAACAGTGTAACAGGTGGCCCGTTCCTGTAGGTTCATGCTCTACAACATCCGCAGAGTACGACCCTGCCTCACACAGGAAGCGGCGCAGGTCCTAATCCAGGCACTTGTCATCTCCCGTCTGGATTACTGCAACTCGCTGTTGGCCGGGCTCCCTGCCTGTGCCATTAAACCCCTACAACTCATCCAGAACGCCGCAGCCCGTCTGGTGTTCAACRTTCCCAAGTTCTCTCACGTCACCCCGCTCCTCCGCTCTCTCCACTGGCTTCCAGTTGAAGCTCGCATCCGCTACAAGACCATGGTGCTTGCCTACYGAGCTGTGAGGGGAACGGCACRTCKGTACCTRCAGGCTCTGATCAGGCCCTACACCCAAACAAGGGCACTGCGTTCATCCACCTCTGGCCTGCTCGCCTCCCTACCWCTGAGGAAGTACAGTTCCCGCTCAGCCCAGTCAAAACTGTTCGCTGCTCTGGCCCCCCAATGGTGGAACAAACTCCCTCACGACGCCAGGACAGCGGAGTCAATCACCACCTTCCGGAGACACCTGAAACCCCACCTCTTTAAGGAATACCTAGGATAGGATAAAGTAATCCTTCTCACCCCCCCCCCCCTTAAAAGATTTAGATGCACTATTGTAAAGTGGCTGTTCCACTGGATGTCATAAGGTGAATGCACCAATTTGTAAGTCGCTCTGGATAAGAGCGTCTGCTAAATGACTTAAATGTAAATGTAAATGTAACAGTATAGCTTCCGTCCCTCTCCTCGCTCCTACCTGGGCTCGAACCAGGGACACATCGACAACAGCCACCCTCGAAGCAGCGTTACCCATGCAGAGCAAGGGGAACAACTACTCCAAGTCTCAGAGCGAGTGACGTCACCGATTGAAACGCTATTAGCGCGCACCCCGCTAACTAGCTAGCCATTTCACATCGGTTACACCAGCCTAATCTCGGGAGTTGATAGGCTTGAAGTCATGAACAGCGCAATGCTTGAAGCACAGCGACGAGCTGCTGGCAAAACGCACGAAAGTGCTGTTTGAATTAATGCTTACGAGCCTGCTGCTGCCTACCATCGCTCAGTCAGACTGCTCTATCAAATCATAGACCTAATTATAACATAATTATAACATAATAKCACACAGAAATACGAGCCAGAGGTCATTAATATGGTCGAATCCGGAAACTATCATCTCGAAAACAAAACGTTTATTCTTTCAGTGAAATACGGAACCGTATTTAAGTCTAAATATTCCTGTTACATTGCACTACCTTCAATGTTATGTCATAATTACGTTAAATTCTGGCAAATTAGTCCGCAACAAGCCAGGCGGTCCAAACTGTTGTATGTACCCTGACTCTTCGTGCAATGAACGCAAGAGAAGTGACTCAATTTCACCTGGTTAATATTGCCTGCTAACCTGGATTTCTTTTAACTAAATATGCAGGTTTAAAATATATACTTCTGTGTATTGATTTTAAGAAAGGCATTGATGTTTATGGTTAGGTACACGTTGGAGCAACGACAGTCCTGTTTCGCGAATGCGCACCGCATCGATTATATGCAACGCAGGACACGCTAGATAAACTAGTAATATCATCAACCATGTGTAGTTAACTAGTGATTATGTTAAGATTGATTGAATGATTGTTTTTTCTAAGATAAGTTTAATGCTAGCTAGAAACTTACCTAGGCTTCTTACTGCATTCGCGTAACAGGCAGGCTCCTCGTGGAGTGCAATGTAAGGCAGGTGGTTAGAGCGTTGGACTAGTTAACCGTAAGGTTGCCAGATTGAATCCCGYAGCTGACAAGGTAAAAATCTATCGCTCTGCCCCTGAACAAGGCAGTTAACCCACCGTTCCTAGGCCGTCATTGAAAATAAGAATGTGTTCTTAACTGACTTGCATAGTTAAATAAAGGTGTTAAAAAAATAAAWWAAAAAACAGTCAAATCGGTGTCCAAAAATACCGATATCCGATTGTTATGAAAACTTGAAATGGCCCCAATTAATCGGCCATTCCGATTAATTGGTCGACCTCTAATACATACACATGGATTTAGTACTGTAGATATGTGGTAGTGGTGGCGTAGGGGCCTGAGGGCACACAGTGTGTTGTGAAATCTGTGAATGTATTGTATAAACTTCCTTAATTTTGCTGGACCCCAGGAAGAGTAGCTACTGCTTTGGTAGCAGCTAATCGGGATCCATAATAAATACACATACATTCAAAACAAAAAGAGCCGGAGAAACAAACAATTTGCAGTTTGCATTCAGCCTTCAGGAGTCTCTTCCTGGAGTTGAGGTTGGGTGGAAAATAGATCTGTTAATCCCTGGTATGTTTTAAAGCCCAGGGGCACTAGTGGAGCTGATGATGAGAGCGAGATAGTAACTGGTTGTGCCAGACAGGTACTTTTACTCTCTCTTACAAGGAGACACAAGAAGGAAGGTTCGGGGTAATTTAGCAGGGAGGAATTTGTACCTCTCGCCAAATGACTCTTTGCGTAAGAGACGTCAAAGTAAACTTGATAAGTAGCATTTGGATTAATCCATTGATTCCCACACTATCAAGACACTAAGAAGGTGGTCAGGTTTATTCAGTCCCTATATGTTCACTGTAGACCTACACTGTTATCTGTCCATGCAGGAAGTTGTAAATTAAACATTGATGTTAAATATTACATTGTAAATGGATACCTTAACCTACAAGTGCTCCTGGAAAGTAGTGCCAATGGAGATTCTAACAAGAGTGTGGTCTTGTCATCTATCCATCTTAGTGTTATGTAAGTATGTAGACTTATTATCCTTAGCTGCCAACCATAGCACTGAGTCGACATGAAATCCAATCTGTCAGTCAACCATAGCAAAAAAGAAATGTTGTCGAAAATAAAATGTACAATTTAAGTCAAATCCATACCTCTTCACTTCTAGACACAGCTCAGCTGCCTGGAGCATAGAGCACCTTGTCGTAAATTCTGGCATCTTCTCACCCCCCCAGGACACAAAGCAGATTATTGGGTTGTGTTCTGAGAAATACTTGCGTTGCAAAGGGTTGGGTCGTGAGGAGAGGGATAGGCTGGGATAATATTTCTTTGAATTGTGTTTATAATGTGCACTGCGCCAACCCTCTGCCATATGCAATTCTGATTAAACCTGGACACTCAACCTACTACACTTTATTGACCTAAACCTCGAATACAATATAAAAGTCCAACAACAGTATATGTATTGTCTGCAGGCCTATAAAATCCTTTCTGATTTAGACATAACCCTAGAAATCTGGGTAGTGTCTAGGATGAGTCATCTCGTCCTGTAGGACGAGCATTAATAAAATATGAGAACCTGAGACCGGCAGAGAGGGTCTTACTCTGACCTCACAAACTACGCCCCTCACTAAAACCCTGGGGACCTGAGATGTGTCACATAGCAGCAACAGGTTATTAGTGGCACACCTATACACGCACACACTAACGCATGCATGCATGCACACACAAACACACATGTACACGCGTARATACTAAACACCTACACTCACACGCACACTCTCTCACACATACACAATCTCTCTTTCTCACGCACACACACATACTTGGTGAGGACACATATCTGGGACAAAGGGAAAAAAACGACTGTGTCAGATGTTCAGTGAGCCTGGAGGGATAGTGGGCCGTCCCTCACATGCTGCCTGTACCAACTGTCTCAAGTACCTCTACCACATTTGAGTTCTTGACACTTACGCAAAGGATATCAAGAGGAACGGTCCGAAATGGCGAAGGTGTCCTTTCTTCTGCTGATGGTGAGTACAAAACCAGCTTCTGCACAATTAGCTTTGACACAATAGGTACATTTGCATAAACGTAAACACACATACATTTGACCTTCTAGTAATTTAGCAGACGCTCTTATCTAGAGAATGTGAGTGCATACTTTTTAAAAATACTTTTTCATACTATATGTTGTACTGAAATATAGATCACGGAAGTGTCATGTGGGTGCAGTATATCATGTCATAATATTAGTATGACACTTTGCAATTCTTTGAGTTTTTTCTCTCTGAACGCTGAACGGTTATGAGTCTATCTAGCCTACCTTATAAACAATAGCACAAAATGGCTGCCAGTGGTTTTAATGATGTTCAGTCAGAGACGGTAGAGAAAGCTAAACAAGCCACTCCCTTTTTCTGATTGGAGCTGAGCCACTCTGGTCTTCTTAAGTATAGCCCCCGACCCGCAGAGGCATCTCACTGGCTARATTTTTTATTAAAGTCAAATAATGTATTAAAAGGTGTCTCCCGGGTGGCGCAGCGGTATAAGGCACTGCATCACAGTGCTTGAGGAGTCACTACAGACCCGGGTTCGATCCCAAATGGTGCCGTGACCAGGAGTCCCACAATTGGCTCAGCGTTGTTAGGGTAGGGTAGGGTTTGGCTGGGGGGGCTTTACTTGGCTAATTGTGCTCGTGGCGGGCCGGGTGCCTGCAGGCTGACTTCGGTCGTCAGTTGAACAATGTTTCCTCTGACACATTGGTGCTTCTGGGTTAAGCGGGCAGGTGTTAAGAAGTGCAGTTTGGCAGTTCATGTTTCGGAGGATGCGTGACTTGACCTTCGCTTCTCCCGAGCCTGTTGGGGAGTTGCAGTGATGAGATTGGATATCATGAAATTTGGGAGAAAAAAGCTGTAAAAATAAACTGGCTCATTTATTCAATAATTATTAGTGTTCCTTATAATTATTGGATCATTCATCGGGTATCTTGGTCTTCAAGCTTTTTTTCTTTTGTGGTCTCTAACAAATTTATTTTTATGTATTATACATGTCAATTGGTTGCAGTAAATATGATCCCAACCCAATTGTTATAAACCTCACCTTGCGTTCAACCATAACAGCTTTGGACTTAAATAAATGAATGATATGATATGATATAAAAAAAATTGTACCCCATCTGAACTCAAAATATAAGCTTGTTTTACTCCAATGTTAGCAAACAAAGTAGATGTAAACAACCAAAACATGGTTAAAACTCTCATTTTTATATCATGGAGTCCTTGCATCTGTAGCTCTGTCTATGAATTTGAGAGTGGTTACATTTCTCCAGTCCCATCCCTCAGCTTTTTACCGAAARGGGCGGGAGAACGCTTTGTTATTTTTTCTACTGCTGATTGCTGCTTTAAATCCTCATAACACACACCCCATTTAATCTAAAGCCTGACTCTGAATAAACATACTTTAAGTTGTTTATTCATTTTCAATTTGACCATCCCTTTACCAAGTTTACCAACCCAAGGTGACTATCCCTTAGTTGGTCTTCAAGCTTTTATATTTTTTTATTTGTTGTCTATAAAAAAATGTATATGAAATGTTTGGTGTCCATGACACATATGTATGGAATGCAACTTTGCATGGCATATTTTCTGTGCTGTAAACAAAGTGAAGGTGTCTCGTGCCTTATTGCTCTCTGTTTGCTGTGGTACACTGTCTGGAATCTAAATGGGTTCTTCAGCTGTCCCCTTCGAAGAACCCTTTAAAGAACCCTTTTTGGTTCCAGGTAGATCTCACAGAGGTTTCTACATGGAACCTAAAAGTGTATTGACCGCTAGTCAAAGAAAAAAGGTTCCAATCGCTACTCCACCATTAATTTTTCCCAAATTAGCATTTCTTTTTTGGGGGGTAATTACAGGCGAATATATTGATAAACGTCACCTTGTCCTAGAGCTATTTACACGGTTATCAAAACGTCACGCCAGGGTAAGCCTACACGAAAACACAGCCCTTATTTGAAGTGTTTCTTCAAATAAAAACTCATATGGGAAAAATGAATGGTGGAAAAATGATTGGAACCATTTTCCTGTTTGACTGCTAGGTTTTATGGGTATTATGAATCATACAGTGGTACTCTATGGGGACAGCCAAAGAACCCTTTTTTCCAAGAGTGTAAAAGATAAAATGTATGTAGTATCATTACCATTTCATGGCTTGAAATTTGGGCATTGTTGTCTGATTGTTTCAATATCACAGGTTTATGATCAAATMAAATTCTATTGATTATATGTGCCGAATACAACAGGTGTAGACTTTACAGTGAAATAGTTACTTATGAAACCATTCCCACATTGCAAAGTAAAAAATTCAGACTAATTAAAAAACTATTGGTGGCTAAATACGGAGAAATGACAGACCACGTAAAAAACAGTTGGTTACTAAATCTGACTCGAAGGACCATGTAAAAACGGTTGGCTGGAATGCCCTCACCCGTCTGAGCGGTCGGCTGTGAATAACCTCAACCATTATATACTTATAACTGATTGGTTTGGTTCTGCCCACTATAGTGCTGTCCGGTTAGAACATGATGTTGAGGCCCATACTGAACACTTTGTCAACACCACATGCTCAAACACACACACGCAGACACAGCTGTTTCTATTTGAGGATGTTTATATGATTGCGGTAATCCGAATGACTTGGAATCTTATTGTTGTGGTTCTATAAGACAAAGATATGCACACATGTAAACAGTACCAGTTAAGGGTCATAACTATATAATATACATACACACTACCGTTCAAAAGTTTGGGGTCACTTAGAAATGTCCTTGTTTTTGAAAGAAAATCACATATTTTTGTACATTAAAATAACATCAAAATGATCAGAAATACAGTGTAGACATTGTTAATATTGTAAATGACTATTGTAAGTGGAAATGGCTGATTCTTTAGGGAATATCTACATAGGCGTACAGAGGCCCATTATCAGCAACCATCACTCCTGTGTTCCAATGACACGTTGTGTTAGCTAATCCAAGTTAATAATTTTAAAAGGCTAATTGATCATTAGAAAACCCTTTTTCAATTATGTTAGCACAGCTGAAAACGGTTGTTCTGATTAAAGAAGCAATAAAACTTGCCTTCTTTAGACTAGTTGAGTATCTGGAGCATCTATCAAGTATCCAAGACCCAAGTGCAGACCATGTTGAAGTAACTACGTTTTTTGCAGCAAACAGAGGCAAAGGTACAGGGCGGCAGGCAGGCTCAGGGCCAGGTCAGGCAAAAGTCGGAATTCCAGATAGGGGCAGAGGTACCGGACAGCAGTCAGGGTCAGGGGCAGGCAGAGTGCTCAGGTGGGCGGGTTCAGGATCAGGACGGATAAGGGTAAAAWTCCAGGGGGTCGAGAAAAAGAGAGGCTGGGAAAAGACAGGAGCTGACAGGACAAAACACTGGTAAGCTTGACAAACAAGATGATCAGGCAACAGACAAACAGAAAACACAGGTATAAGTACACAGGGGATAATCGGGAAGCTGGGCGTCACCTGGAGGGGGTGGACACAAGCACAAATACCGGTGAAACAGATCTAGGGGCGCCACCTGGCATCCTACCTGGGCGCATACCTGGTTGACCGGGGTTCCAGTAGAAGTCGGCGATGAGCACCTCTCCTCCGGGCCATAACCCTCCCAGTCAACCAGGTACTGAAAAACCCTGCCCTGTGGTCGAACCGTCAGGACACGTCTCACCGTGTATGCCGGATGGCCATCGATGACACGGGGAGGAGGGGTGGGCCTGGAAATGGAAGACAAAGGACTGTGAGACACGGGCTTAATACGGGATACATGAAAGGTGTGGTATATACGAAGGGTACGGGGCAACAGAAGATGAACAGCAGAGGGACTAATAATTCTAGAGATGGGAAATGGGCCAATAAACCGGGGGGAGAGGTTGCGGGTTTCCACCAGGAGGGGCAGATCCCGGGTGGATAGCCATACCTTCTGCCCATAACGATACCGGGGAGCCTTGATGATACCGGCGATCCGCTTGTCGTCAATACCTGTAGGTGGTCTTGAGGAAGACCGACCAGGCTCGCCTCCAGGTATGACAACAGCGGCGGACAAACATCTGGGCAGAAGGTATGCCGACCTCTTCCTGCTCAGGGAAGAGCGGGGGCTGATACCCCAGGGAACACTTGAACAGTGATAGGCCCGTGGCAGAGCAGGAAAGGGTGTTGCGGGCGTATTCCACCCAGACCAGCTGCTGACTCCAGGTGGTGGGTTGGGTTGGCGGAGACCAGGCAGCGCAGGGTGGTTTCCAGGTCCTGGTTGGCTCACTCCGGCTGGCTGTTGAACTGCTGGTGGAACCCGTAGGATAGGCTTGCCGACGACCCAATGAGGGTGCATAACTCCTTCCAGAACTGGTACGAGAACTGAGGACCCCGGTCGGAGACCATGTCCAGGGGCAGTCCATGGATCCGGAAGATGTGCTGCACCATGACCTGGGCCATCTCCTTGGCAGAGGGTAGTTTGGGAAGAGGAATGAAGTGGGCGGCTTTGGAGAACTGATCCACCATGGTCAGGATGGAGATGTTGCCATCAGACGGGTGTAGACCCGTGACAAAGTTCAGGGAGATGTGGGAACAGGGACGGTGGGGGACAAGCAGAGGTTGGAGGAGACCAGCCGGAGCTTGCCAAGTAGTCTTGTTCTGTGCACAAACTGTGCAAGCGGCGACGAATGCGGACACGTCCTGGATCATGGTAGGCCAGGGTCCGGGTCCGACGGGCGCCCGGGTGGCAGACCAGCCTGGAGGAGTCWGGAACCAACATCCGMTTTTTTACTGGGAACGTTGCSCCTCACGGACCTGCTTCCCTATTCCCCAGCTGAGTGTCGTCGCCAGGCATGAGGTGGGAAGGATGGTCTCGTGTTCCAAGGTAGTAGTCCTGGGGCTGTAGCGGCGGAACAGGGCATCCGGCTTGACATTCTTGGATCCCGAGCGGTACGAGAGGGAAAAGTTTAACAGTGTGAACAGCAGGGCTCATCTGGCTTGCCTGGAGTTGAGGCTCTTGGCTTGATGAGCAGGAACTGGATAGACTGGTTCCCTGACACCCGTAGGTGGATGGGAGTGGTGTTGTGGGTGACTCGGCCTTCAGAGCGCCCGTCCAACGCTCTAACGCCGATGGGAGTGGAGAGGGTCTGAGTGGGGTTGTTCAGCTCGGACGCCAGGGTAGCGTCCAAAAAAGTATTGTCGGCCCTAGAGTCAATGAGAACCTGGAGAGATTTGGAATGGTCTCCCCACAGCAGAATGCCATGAAAAGGGGTGTGAGCAGGGGAAGCAGGAACATTCTCCAAATCCTTGCTCTTACCGTTGAGCCTGGCTTCTTTAAAGACAAGAGGACACAAAATGGACAAGAGTCCCGCAATACAGACAACTCTTCGTGTCAATTCCGTAGTACCGTTCTGCTGGCGATAGCCCAGCTCTGCCTAGTGGCATAGGCTTAGGAAGCAGTGACTCGGCCGTCTTCGGCAGCCCTCGTGGAGGGTCGGGAAGCGGCAAAGAGACCGTCAGGCGCTTCCGGGTTGGCAAGGTGGGATCCCTGGGCGTGCAAGCAAAATCACATTTCCTCTCCCTCCGTCGTTCCCGTAATCGCCTCCGGGCAGCTTCTCTCCCGGAGAACAGGGCGCGAAAAGCCTTCTTCACCTCTGCCGCGAATCCCTCCAGACTAATGCATATGGCCGGCTGCTGTTCCCAAACAGCAGTAGCCCAGGTGAGAGCCGTGCCGGACATCAGCGTGATGAGGTAGGCTATCTTGGAGCGGTCCAAGGGGTTGGAAGCTCGAATACGAGGGCACACTGAGCTAGGAATGCCTGACAGGTGCTCAGCTCTCCATGGAATCGTTCCGGAGGAGGTAAGCGGGGCTCCAGAGAAGGTGGAGGGACCGATGAGCCGGCGCTGCTAGCAGCTGAATTGCTGAGAAGCTGTGGGGTTACCACCATGGTAGGCGGCCTCCCCGACAACCTGTGGAATTGCTCAAGAAAACTGTCCAACGCTCGGTCATGGCGTTCAGCTAACATTTGTTCCCCCTCCGCAAGGCCACAAATCAATTCCTCATGCATACCTATGGTGGCTCCCTGGGAGGAGATGGCGTTGTGCAGCGGGCCCGGGTCTGCTGGGTCAGTCATGGCCAGTTCATATTATCAAGTATCCAGGTAAGTCCCAGGACAACAACCTCTCCCTTAATGTCATCAAGACAAAGGATCTGATCGTGGACTACAGGAAAAGGCGAGCCGAACAGGCCCCCATTAACATCGACGGGGCTGTCACCAACAAACTATCATAGTCCAAACATACCAAGACAGTTGTGAAGAGGGCACGACAAAACCTTTTTCCCCTCGGGAGACTGAAAAGATTTGGCATGGGTCCCCAGATCCTCAAAAGGTTCTACAGCTGCACCACCGAGAGCATCCTGACCGGTTGCATCACCGCCTGGTATGGCAACTGCTAAGGCGCTACATCTGACCATAAGGCCCCCCCTCCCCCTTGTACACTGCTGCTACTCGCTGTTCGTTTGTTACCTATGCATTGTCCCTTCGCCCCCACCTACATGTACAGATTACCTCAACTAGCCTGTACCCCTGCACACTGACTCGGTACCGGTGCCCCCTGTTTATAGACTCGTTTTTGTTATTCTTATTGTGTTAGGGGGATAATGGGGAAGATGGGCGACACCTGGAGGGGGGTGGAGACAAGCACTGGCCTTCTAGGCAGAGTTGCAAAGAAAAAGCCATATCTCTGACTGGCCAATAAAAAGAAAAGATTCAGATGGGCAAAATAACACAGCCACTGGACAGAGGAACTCTGCCTAGAAGGCCAGCATCCCGGAGTCGCCTCTTCACTGTTGACGTTGAGACTGGTGTTTTGCGGGTACTATTTAATGGAGCTGCCAGTTGAGGACTTGTAAAGTGTCTGTTTCTCAAACAGACACTCTAATGTACTTGTCCTCTTGCTCAGTTGTGCACCCGGGCCTCCCACTCCTCTTTCTATTCTGGTTAGAGCCAGTTTGCACATTTCTGTGAAGGGAGTAGTACACAGCGTTGTACGAGATCTTTAGTTTCTTGGCAATTTCTCGAATGGAATAGCCTTCATTTCTCAGGACAAGAATAGACTGACGAGTTTCAGAAGGAAGTTCTTTGTTTCTGGCCATTTTGAGCCTGTAATTGAACCCACAAATGCTGATGTTCCAGATACTCAACTAGTCTAAACAAGGCCAGATGTATTGCTTCTTTTAATCAGGACAACAGTTTTCAGCTGTGCTAACATAATTGKAAAAGGGTTTTCTGATGATCAAATAGCCTTTTAAAATGATAAACTTGGATTAGCTAACACAACGTGCCATCGGAACACAGGAGTAATGGTTGCTGATAATGATCCTCTGTATGCATATGTAGATATTCCATAAAAAAATATGCTGTTTCCAGCTTCAATAGTCATTTACAACATTAACCATGTCTACACCGTATTTCTGATCAGTTTGATGTTATTTATGTATTTATATAAATGTTGCTTTTCTTTCGAAAACAAGGACATTTCTAAGTGACCTCAAACTTTTGAACAGTAGTGTATGTGGATGTATAAATGGCAAATGGCATTATATGTAAAACATGTCTTTAAAGGCTTATAAACATTAGCATCAATATAAACATACAATTAAACATTCAGTCCTTGGAGGGAGAGAGAAACGAATTACTTAGATTGACAAAGGGTCTAGATTTATGGCACCCTCTTCTCCAGCCTTGTGTGAGAATCAGCCAGGCTGAGGCCATATCAGATCTGGCCTGGCGCCACAGGGTTGTAAATGAATCTGTGCATGCTGAAGAGCTGTCTGGGAAGACTCTAGAAACTCGCCCATGGCAGCGCAATAAAACACCTTAATAAGGCCACTATGGAAAACGCTGTGTTAGCGTTCGCATGCAAAAGACTATGTAAAAATAAAACCACTTCTGCAAAAGTACTTGTGCAACCAATGCAATAATAACACTTATGGCAATACGGAATAATACTACATACGATAAACAGTAGAATACAGTAGGACAAGTGACATGAAGTGAATGACCTATTATTACACAGCATGTAAAATCCCCAATAAAACCCCCCTGCAACTTACATTTCGATGCACGACCCTAAATTCAGACATTTTTGTTAATGTCGACAATACTAAGTCCTCCGAAACATGCTTCTTCTCGCTTCGGACTACGATAACACTCTGACCTGAGTGGGCCGGTGCAGTGGGCGGGTGCAGTGTCCAGATGAGCATTTCCAAGTGTTCTGATTGGTTGGGAATGGCAGGGCTATGATTGGTGAGGGATATGTGGGTTAAATAAAGGTGAAATAAAATCACATTTAAAAAAAAGTAGGCTGAGCAGCCAAACTAATGTGACTTAAGAGAAACTGAAGGGACCTTGAGGGGAAGTTAGGTAGAGGAGAGGAGCAGGGTGGCCTTTTTTACAATAATAGTTACAGTGTTCAGTTAATCATGCAATGTGTTTGCATTGCAACTTTCTGGCATGTGAGACTAATACAGACAATACACAGAATGGCAATGGCAACACGGCTCCATACAATCATCCCCTGCTGCATATAATCTACTTCCCACCATCATCATTACTCATCATGCACGCACACACACACACACACGCACGCCATTATACAGCACATCCAAACTCTCCCACTATCATGATGGCTTCCACAGGTCTGTCACCTGCAATGATTCATACCTTCATCTTTATGTCTTTTTTACTACACACACACCTGTGAATACATTCTCTCTAATTGCATGTTTGCACTCTTATGTCATCAGGTCTCCATGGCGGTTGCATTAGCACTGGCACATGACCCTGGCAACTATACACTGAATAAGCGGGAAAAGAGGGTATGTCATGAGTATTTACTAAAAATGAAAAGACATTTGAGTTTAAAAACACAGGTACAGTGACCCTCTTCCCCTCACCTTCTCTGATCTCCTAAAGGAGCTGCTGCTGCGTTCCAAAAGAAGGTGGGTCCTATCCACAATTGAGCTAGTGGAGGAGGACCCTGGACCTTACCCTAAATTCGCCACACAGGTAAAAACATCATACGGCAACAAACAAGACACATCTGTCTACACATGCTACCTCAGTAAATGTAGAAAACCACCACATAAATAGTATATAATCGTTCAAGAGAAGAACAGTTCCAACAGAACTCTGTAGTAAGCTGTACTGTGAACCCTCTACCGCTCTCGGGCTTCTCCTAAACCAGACCCAGTGTACATAGCCCTGAAAACTGGTCATCTTTCCAGATGTTCAACGATAGAACGGCTGTTTTCAAAAGACATCAGTTCCGTTTATCTGGAACTGGAGTGAACGAGGAACCGGTGGGCGTGTTCTCCATCGACGACAATGACGGAGTGGTGTACGTACACAAGCCGATCGACAGGGAGACGTACCCCTTGTTTCATGTAAGCATCAACAGATAAAGACCGACGGATGGACGGACAGACAATCTAAACGGAATATCTAACCACAACAGAAATACATTCTTTCCCACAGATTGTGTTTGACATCATTGACACGGAGACTGGTACGCCYGTGGACAAGACTCTCGCGTTCGACGTGGCAATTACGGACATCAATGACAACGCCCCTTACTTTGAGCACCCTGTCATGAAAGCKAGTGTAAAAGAGAACATGCCAGAGGGTCAGTACACACAAAGGGCTGTAAATCATGTGCCTGTATATAAAGTATACTTAGCTAGACTGTTCGCCCGAGAACCAGGCAGTTGTCGCGTTCGGCTGAGAAATGAAGTGGCAAGTGGTTGCTCTTTCTTGATCATAGAGAACATGTAAAGGGGAACTCATTTCCCCTCTTCTCCTCCTCCTATTCCTGTTTTCCTTCTCACCCCCCCCCCTCTCCTCCTTCCCTCTTCCCCTGTATCAGGGTATCTGCCAGTGCCTCTGACAGCCAGGGACATGGATCAGGTGAACACACAGAACTCTAACATCAGTATAAGGGTGTTGTCTCAGGAGCCAGCCGAGCCCAAGATCAAGCTGAAGCAGGTGGAGGGCACCAAGATGAGCCAGCTCACCTTCACCGGCTGCTTTGACTATGACGTAAGGTTCCACTATGACACACACACACACACACACAATTGTGCAAACACACACAATTGACGCACAAACTCTCTCACGCACACACAATCAATAACTGTATGTAAAATGGTGGATCAATATTTCACTTCTTTTGTTGTTCACGTAGAAAGTAAAGATGTATAAAGTGGTTGTTGAAGCTAAGGATCATGGGATACCAGCCCTGTCCTCAACTGCGGTGGTCAACCTCCACATAACGGACTCCAACACTCACCAGCCAGTGTTCAAAGATAAGACCGTAAGTTCCAAGTTGATCGATTGATTGACTGGTTGATTGATTGGTTCAATGATTTGTTGGTTGGTTGGTTGTTTGATCAATTGATCGATTGATTGAAAATGTCTTTATTGATTTTTTAAGCACAAATACTTACTTTACCATCTTTCTTTGCAGTACAATACTCACATGATGGAGATGGAATCCAATAAAGAGATACTCCGAGTGGCTGTGACTGATGCAGACACCCCCAACACCCCCGCATGGCGAGCCGTTTACTCCATTGTGATGGGGAACGAGGAAGGAAACTATAAGATCGAGACCGACCCCAAGACCAACGAGGGTATACTGACTGTCATCAAGGTGAGTCTGTTTGACCTTATGACCTTACATGAGTAGGCCAACAACGTCCTGAGCATGAGCATCACTTAGTCAGTCCCTCCAGGATTTCGAAATAGTTTTTTTTTTGTGATACAGTAGTTGCATTCCAAAATGCTTGATTTTGCTGCTGCAATAAATAAATAAATGTCACGAAAATGTYCTGACAAGGGAAAACATTTTTGATACTTGATTGATCCATTTTATATAATAGAAGCGCAGTAATTGGTTAGAATTGCACACCCCGTTTTTGAAGTGTTGTGATTGAACAGTTATTGTGATAATTTTTTCTCAGGGGAAGGATTTTGAGAAGACAACGTTGACCAATGTGCAGATTGCCGTGGAGAACGAGGAGCCTTTGTTTGTCTGTAGCGCCGGCGGGGCCGTGTCCTCTGGTAAGACCCTGACCGTGCCCCCCCAGACGGTCAACGTGACTGTGAAGGTGATTGACGTGAACGACCCCCCGGTGTTTGACAATAAAGTGACAGACGTGTATGGAAAGGAAGAGCAGGAGGTGGGAAAGGTGCTGTACAAACCCATAGTCACCGACGTTGACTCAGATGTGGACAAAATCAGGTGGGTGGCATAACATGTTGTACCTCAGAAACATCATGATGATTCTTCATTCACCTAGGTTGTGATATTGATTCCCGCAACTTACAATATACAGTATATACAAAAGTTTGTGGACACCCCTTTAAATGAGTGGATTCGGCTATTTCAGCCATGCCCGTTGCAGACAGGGGTATACAATTGAGCACACAGCCATGCAATCTACATAGACAAACACTGGCAGTAGAATGGCCTTACTGAAGAGCACAGTGCCTTTCAACGAGGCACTGTCATAGGATGCCACCTTTACAACAAGTCAGTTCGTTAAATTTCTGCCCTGCTAGAGCTGCCCCGGTCAACTGTCAGTGCTGTTATTGTGAAGTGGAATCGTCTTGGAGCAACAACAGCTCAGCCACGAAGTGGTAGGCCACAAAAGCTCACAGAATGGGACCACTAGGTGCTGAAGCGCGTAGTGCATAAAAATCATCTGTTCTCGGCTGCAGCACTCACTACCGAGTTCCAAACTGCCTCTGGAAGCAACGTCAGCACAAGAACTGTTCGTCGGGAGC
This sequence comes from Salvelinus sp. IW2-2015, assembly GCF_002910315.2. Taxonomy (NCBI): domain Eukaryota; kingdom Metazoa; phylum Chordata; class Actinopteri; order Salmoniformes; family Salmonidae; genus Salvelinus; species Salvelinus sp. IW2-2015. The sequence continues at coordinate 3,642,849 of NC_036847.1, forward strand.
TTCATGAAAGGGGTTTCCATGGCCGAGCTGCCGCACATAATCCTAAGATCACTATACACAATGCCAAGCATCGGCTGGAGTGGTGTAAAGCTCGCCCCCATTGGACTCTGGTGCAGTGGAAACGTGCTCTCTGGAGTGATGAATCACGCTTCACCYTCTGGTACTCCGACGGACAAATCTGGGTTTGGCGGATTCCAGGAGAACGCTACCTGCCCCAATGCGTAGTGCAAACTGTAATGTTTGGTGGAGGATAATAATGGCCTGGGACTGTTTTTCATGGTTCGGGCTAGGCCCCTTAGTTCCAGTGAAGGGAAATCTTAACCCTACAGCAAACAATGACATTCTAGACGATTATGTGCTTCCAACTTTGAGGCAACAGTTTGGGGAAGGCTCTTTCCTGTTTCAGCATGACAATGCCCCCATGCACAAAGTGAGGTCCATACAGAAATGGTCTGTTGAGATTGGTGTGGAAGAACTTGACTGGTCTGCACAGCGCCCTGACCTCAACCCCATCAAACACCTTTGGGAGTAATTAAAACCGTGACTGCGAGCCAGGCCTAAACGRCCAACATCAGTGCCGACCTCACTAATGAGCTCACTAATAATGCTCTTGTGGCTGAATGGAAGCAAATCCCCGCAGCAATGTTCCAACATTTAGTGGAAAGCCTTGCCAGAAGAGTGGAGACTGTTATAGCAGCAAAGGGGAACCAAATCCATATTAATGCCCATGATTTTGGAATGAGATGATTGAGGAGCAGGTGTCCACATACTTTTGGTCATGTAGTGTATATTGAAATTGTGTGTTCACATTAAGCATCTGCACATTATTTGAAGCCTTTGTTTAAGTTGGTTTCACCATTATTACTTATGACAGTATAGAAAAGCCATGTTTTGACCTGTATGTCTGTCTGTCTGTCTGTCTGCCTGCCTGCCTGCCTGCCTGCCTGCCTGTCTGCCTGTCTGCCTGTCCGTCTGTCCTCTCCATGTCCTGACCAGGTATGAGTTAGTTGAGGACCCAGCAGGCTGGTTCACCATAGATCCCAAGACAGGAGAGGTTACTACAGTAAAGAAGATGGACCGGGAGTCACCTTACGTCAACAAAGACAACATCTACACTATTCTAATCCATGCCATAGACAACGGTTAGTGTGTAGTGTGTATGTGTGGATGTGTTTGTGTGTGTGCTTGCATGCAGCTGTGTGWGTATGTACATTTGAAGTCGGAAGTTTACATACACTTAGGTTGGAGTTATTAAAACTTGTTACATCCACAGTAAAATGAATCCTATATCGACATAACCTGAAAGGCCGCTCAGCAGGTAGAAGCCACTGCTCCAAAACCACCATAAAGAAGCCAGACTACGGTTTGCAACTGCACATATGGACAAATATCGTACTTTTTGGAGAAATGTCCTCTGGTCTGATGAAACAAAAATAGAACTGTTTGGCCATAATGACCATCGTTATGTTTGGAGGATAAAGGGGGAGGCTTGCAAGCCGAAGAACTCCATCCCAACCGTAAAGCACGGGGGTGGCAGCATCCTGTTGTGGGGGTGCTTTGCTGCAGGAGGGACTGGTGCACTTCACAAAATACATGGCATCATGAGGAARGCAAATTGTGTGGTTATATTGAATCAGTCAGGAAGTTCAAGCTTGGTCGCAAATGGGTCTTCCAAGTGGACAATGACCCCAAGCATACTTCCAAAGTTGTGGCAAAATGGCTTAAGAACAACTAAGTCAAGGTATTGGAGTGACCATCACAAAGCCATGACCTCAATCCCATAGAAAATGTGTGGGCAGAACTGAAATAGCGTGTGCGAGCAAGGAGGCCTACAAACCTGACTCAGTTACAACAGCTCTGTCAGGAGGAATGGGCCAAAAATCACACAACTTATTGTGGGAAGCTTGTGGAAGGCTACCCAAAATGTTTGACCTAAGTTAAAACAATTTAAAGGCAATGCTACCAAATACTAATTGAGTGTATGTAAGCTTCAGACCCACTGGGAATGTGATGAAAGAAATAAAAGCTGAAATAAATCATTCTCTCTGCTATTATTCTGACATTTCACATTCTTAAAATAAAGTGGTGATCCTAACTGACCTAAATGTCAGGAATTGTGAAAAACTGAGTTTAAATATATTTGGCTAAGGTATATGTAAACATCCAACTTCAATTGTACATATGCATATGTGTATGGTATTGAGCATAATAAAGTATTCAAAGTCTCTGTCTTCGTTTCTCAGGGGAGCCCCCTGCCACGGCTACAGGCACCATTCTGGTCCACCTGGGGGATATCAATGACAACACGCCCTATGTGGTGGAGAAGAAGCTGGTGATGTGTGGTAACACGGTGATTGTGCCGGTAGCAGACAAGGACCAGTCTCCCTTTGGATGTCCCTGTTTCCTCTCCCTGGGAGTGGACAACGGAGACAAAGCACTGAAGAGCCGCTGGAAACTGGACCCTGCCACTGGTTAGCAGAATCACACACATCCATATACACACACACCAAAGCTCTGCATTTATCCTGATAATATAGTAATCTACTATTTCCGTACAGAGCTGAAGGGTTGTCATAGCAGTCACAGACCTCTTCCAAAGTCCATAAATATACATGGACATTTCAGCCAATCTCAACACAACCTGCTAACCTAGAATTTAATATAATTAACCCCCTACCTTATTTTCCTCTCCCTCCACCCCACTCTCTCTTTCTCCCTGGTGGTCAGGTGTGGAGGCGAGTCTGGTCAGTTTGAAGAGTCTGCCGTACGGTAACTACACAGTGCCTCTGGTGATCCAGGACCAGCAAGGGATGGTTGCAAATGACACTGTCCAGGTTATGGTGTGTGACTGTGGGGGAGGGGACAAGTGTAGGGCCTCTCTACCCCGGACCTCCAGCCTGGGCTTGGCCGCTATAGGACTACTGCTGGCTGGACTGCTTCTCCTCTTACGTGAGTTAGAAGGGAATAGGTAGGGATTACTGTAGATAGAGATAAGGGATAGTTAGATGGATAGTCACTAAGTCAGTTACTCAGACAGTCTTAGAACTAACCATAGTGCTTATAGCCTGAAATCTGGAGTGGAGAAAGATTTYAAAGATACCAATTCAGTCTAACCCAAATCACATCTATCGAATTGAGATCAGATTAGTGACGCAATATTGCTAAAACATGTTGACAGACAGCAGTAATATAGCAATGACACGCTATGAAGTGTTATACAGACATGGCTTTAAACACCTGTGAGTTGTTTGTACGGTAAKATGCGATGTGATACGTATGACTGTTAGTAGTGACACTGTGGTTGTGTGTCCCTCTCCCAGTGCTGCTGCTTTTCCTCCTGCTCTGTGAGTGTGGCGGTAAGACGTTCACACACCTCCCCCTCAACCTGCAAGACGAGGGGAACCAGACTCTCATCAACTACAACGAGGAGGGAGGGAGCTCCGTGTGCAAGGTGCGTGTGGGTGTGGGCATGTGGGTCACGCGTGCAAGTGTGTGCTCATGTGTGCATCCGTGTGTGTGTGTGTGTGTGTGTGTGTGTGTAGTAATAATATAGGTTCATTAGCTATTCATTTGTACACAATGTGCAATGTTTGGGGTGTTCAGCACACAGGCAGGAGTGTACAATACAATCCCTTACCGGGTTGTGATGTGCTTACATCATTGTGGTTATTGAGACTGCGTGTGGCAGGTCTGGGTATGACAGGTCTTTACTGGCATGTACTCATGGCAAGACAGGTGTTCTCCCTCTGGTATGCGAATGGCTCTGTATGTATTCTGACATGTTTCATGTTGTAATAACGTTTAATTGTTCTTGTCATTTCCTCTTTTCATGTTCTCTTCTCTCCTCGCCCCTTTTCTCCTTCTCGTTCCGCCACTAACTCGCTTCCGCCACTGCTTTCTTTAAACTCCTCTTCTTTTCCAATCCTCTCCTTCCTCCTGCCACCACTCCTCCTCCTCTTGCCTCCACTCCTCCTCTCTCCTGCCTCCACTCCTCCTCTCTCCTGCTCCACTCCTCCTCTCTCCTGCCTCCACTCCCCGTCTCTCCTGCCACCACTCCTCCTCTCTCCTGCCTCCACTCCTCGTCTCTCATGCCCCTATCCTCCTTCTTTCCCCCCCTCTCTCGCTCCCCTCCTGCTCCTCTCTCTTTAGGGTGAGCCCATGTTGATCTTGACTCGCACCGCTCCCAACCAGATAGCCGTGGACGTGGTAGATGGAATGAAGCAGGCCACCACAGACATAAAGTAAACTGGCCCCTATTCTTACTTTCCTCTCTTCTTCTTCTTAATTGTGTATTTAACTTGTCTCTTTCTGGTTCACAACCCTTATTAATATATGGTCTATGGTCACAACAGGGTTTGAAGTTTTTCAATGCTGTGTGTGTGTGTGTGTGTGTGTGTGTGTGTGTGTGTGTGTGTGTGTGTGTGTGTGTGTGTGTGTGTGTGTGTGTGTGTGTGTGTGTGTGTGTGTGTGTGCTTGTGTGTGTGTGTGTGTGTTCTGCACGGTTAGGTGGAGAGAGTGTATGAGATGTACCGTGATGGAGGAACAGAGTTAATAGAAGTCATTAATACAATGACAGTTACAGCCGATTAGTAGTTTCTGTGTAGGGTGTGTGTTTCCCTCTAATATGTACTATAAGTATGGAAAGCACGAACTGAAGCAGGTTCTGTCACCACTAGCCTCATTTATTTGCTATTGTACCAATGAGAGAGAGTAAAATAGCTCACATACATGATTTGGGTGTGACTCGTGACCTGTGACTCATGAGCACATGTGCCACAWGCAGAGTGAGTAGGCTTACAACCCTGACCACATTCTCCAAACCACACATCCATGTCTAGTTTGACTGGGCAGGGAAGACGAACCAGTCAGCTAATAGAATGTGTTGGTGGCCCCGGAAATGGTGGCAGTTACACTTGCTTGTAAATAGCTGTAGGCCTAGTTGATCGGCTTGGATGACTTGTCTTTTGTATTAAGTATAGAATACAGTACAGACAGCGGCCTCCCGAGTGGCGCAGCGGTCTAAGGCACTGCATCATGACCTGGAAACCCAGGTTAGGGGAGGGTTTGGCCGGTAGGGTTTCCTTGTCCCGTCGCGCTCTAGCGACTCCTTGTGGTGGGCCGGGAGCCTGCAAGCTGACTACGGTTGCCGGTTGGACGGTGTTTCCTCTGACACATTGGTGCGGCTGGCTTCCGGGTTAAGCGAGCATTGTGTCAAGAAGCAGTGCGGCTTGGCAGGATCGTGTTTCGGAGGACGCATGGCTCTCGACCTTCGCCTCTCCCGAGTCCGTAGGGGAGTTGCAGCGATGGGACAAGACTGTAACTTCCGATTGGATATCACGAAATTGGAGAGTAAAAGGGGTAAAAGGTCAAAAACCAGAAGGAAAAAAGGCATATCATAGTAGTGTGTACTAGACATTATTGGAGTGTACGGGATAAAATGGAGTGAAGTAATGTGAACTAAGATATTTAAAATAGTGGACTGTGTAGGGCACAGTGTGCACTAGAGGGCATAGTAAAGTATGATGGGGGGGGAGAACATTCGTGAGATTTAGAAGATTTATGAGGGCGCTAAGTTATATAGTGCATAATCTTTTCTGATGGTTTCCTAAAAAGGATGGACTTGTTGGTACAAGCATGCCATCAGCTTGTCAATGGAGAATGAGTTAGAGCCACGTCTCCAAACAGTAAGATAGCCCTACTGTTGAACAGAGCTACTTACTATCTACCTTACCGCTCTATCTGCTACGCTACACCTCTTCATATATCATATTATTAAATCTTTCACCGGCAACAACAAGACTAGTTACTATATACAGATGTGGTAGCTTAATCTGAGCCAGTTTGCTACAGCAGGAAAATAATCCTGCAGCAACAGGAAATGTGAATTATTATGTGGATTATAATTAATGGACATTTTTGTAGGCGTTGATACATTTTCAGGTAGCACTTTATAATAACGTCACATAATTCCAATGCAATAGTAAATCGTTTATTCATAATATATTAATCATTACTCACACGTTTGTAAATGTTAGTAACCTAGTTATTCACACATTTGTAAACAACGTTTAAAGTATTTAATAATGATTCGTAAGATCATTTATAAGACATTTAATATAGATCCTTATAAACCATTTACTAATCATTAGTTGTTTTTTTGCATGGCCTCGTCTAAAGTGTGGGTTATTTTTACTTTAGAAATACTTTAGAAATGTTTTGAGTGACCAGTGTAATTTTTCTCCAAAAGATGGACATGCCATTGGTAGACATTCTATCTGTTAAAACTGGGGTTAGAGTAAAAACCTACAGGAAGGTAAATCTCCAGGAACAGGGTTGGAGACCCTTGCTCTACATACTGGTCTTGACGAGAAGGGGAAAAAAACTGTTGGGGGAAGTTCTCTTCTGCACTGTTCAACCAATCCAGTAAAGTTAAGTGTCACCTTGTTAACGTCCAAAAGCTCTCTTTCCATATCCCCTGAAAACCGAAACATCCGGTTTTTGGCTACTCGGCAGAGGCTTTTTATGCTGTGCTTGACTCTCTGCTCTGATCGGACAGCTTACTCAGGAGACCAATGGGATGACCCAAGAGACCAAGGAGATGACCCAAGAGACCAAGGAGATGTACAGAACCACAGGGAGGACCGTGGTAAGTGACAGCCTTGCTGACAAACCTGATTTCTCAAGCGTTGAAGTTTCAGCCTAAATTCAGCATAATGGAAACATCAAGTATATGTTTTAAAACTTGTTGTGTTTTAAAATACCTTTGAACTACTACCTTTGAACCTACAGGAGGGTAGTTCTCCAGGAACAGGGTTGAAGTGCCCTGCTCTAGCTCCTTCTGAAGTTTGGGGAACTTTGTAAATTGCCAATGTTTTATCTACTACAGCTTGGACCAGTTGTACTATCCCTGACTGTTCAATTGCACTGAATAGCATTGTCTTTGACCCGTGTCATCTATTTATGAGAGATGTAATCAAAGAGCATTACATGTTCTTTCTACCTGTCTCAGTAGTGTACGTCTCATAGTTCTATGTTGAGTGGTACTACATCACAGTGTGCAAAACACAATTTAACTCTTTATAGTCCTTAGTTATAGTTTCCTTTAGCACTTTGTACATTTACACTATTACCCTGTCATTATCTAACATGCGCATATCATGGCCATACTTAGCTCAACAAAATAGTGGTGACAACAGTGGTACACAATTCTGATGGAGGATACTCCTAGCTGATGGAGTAGGGCATCAGTGTACACTACATGCTTGTCGGACATCTCATTTCAAAATCATGGGCATTAATATGGAGTTGGTCCCCCCATTTGCTTCTATAACAGCCTCCACTCTTCTGGGAAGGTTTTCCACTAGATTTCCGAACATTGCTGCGGGGACTTGCTTCCATTCAGCCACGAGAGCATTGGTGAGGTCAGGCACTGACGTTGGGCGATTAGGCCTGGCTCGTAGTCGGCGTTCCAATTCATCCCAAAGGTGTTTGATGAGGTTGAGGTCAGGGCTCTGTGCTGGCCAGTCATGGACCTCGCTTTGTGCAAGGGGGGGATTGTCATTCTGAAACAGGAAAGGGCCTTCCCCAAACTGTTGCCACAAAGTTGGAAGTACTACAGAATCGTCTAGAATGTCATTCATTATATACTGTAGCGTTAAGATTTTCCTTAACTGGAACTAAGGGCCTCCAGACCATTATACCTCCAACACACTTTACAGTTGGCACAATGCATTCGGGCAGGTAGCGTTATCCTGGCATCCACCAAACCCAGATTCGTCCATCAGACTGCCAGATGGTGAACTGTGATTCATCACTCCAGAGAACGTGTTTCCACTGCTCCAGAGTCCAATGGTGGTGAGCTTTACACCACTCCTACCGACGGTTGGCATTGCACATTGTGATCTTAGGTTTGTGTGCGGCTGCTCGGCCATGGAAACCCATTTCACGAAGCTCCCGACGAACAGTTCTTGTGCTGCTGTGGCTTCCAGAGGCAGTTTGGAACTCGGTAGTGAGTGTTGTAACCAAGGACAGATAATTTTTGCTCGCTATGCGCTTCAGCACTCAGCGGTCCTGTTCTGTGAGCTTGTGTGACTACCACTTCGTGGCTGGGCCATTGTTGCTCCTAGACATTTTCACTTCTCAATAACAGCACTTACAGTTGATCGGGGAAGTTCTTGCAGGGCAGAAATTTGACGAACTGACTTGTTGGAGAGGTGGCATCCTATGACGTCGCCATGCTGAAAGTCACTGACCTCTTCAGTATGGCCATTCTACTGTCAATGTTTGTCTATGGAGATTGATTTTATACACCTGTCAGCAACTGGTGTGGCTGAAGTAGGCAAAACCATATACTTTTGTGTATATATAGTGTACATTATAAGGTATATCATGTATAATGGCAGTTGTGCCCATTGTCTCAGTACTCATCCTCCATCTCTCCCCAGGTCACCAAGCTGTCCTCCTCAGGAGGGGGAGGGTTCTCAGGAGGGGGAACATTCCAGAGAATGAGCGAAGCCAACGGAACTCTGAGAAGCCAGGATGGGCAAGGCAAGGTAAGTGACATCTGCTCCAGGCTGCCACAAGTGGGCAACATACCCCTCCTTTTTCTACCTTAGCGCTGCATACAGTGCCTTCAGAAAGTGTTCACACGTCACACCCCTTGACTTTTTCCACATTTGTTGTGTTACTACCGGAATTGATTATATTGGCATTTTGTGTCACTGGCCTACACACAATACCCCATAATGTCAAAGTGGAATTATGTTTGCAGAAATAATGTACATGTTAATAAAAAAGGAAAAGCTGAAATGTCTTGAGTCAATACGTATTCAACGCATTGGTTCTACTAATACTGTAAAGAAAGATAGCAGATCAAAGGGCGGGTGGTACGGCAGGTGCTGCTTCTCCTCCATATTCTGTTATTTTATCTAAAAGATCAGGTGTATGCCAACCTGGTCTCAGAGCATTTCATATTATTCTGCACGTAAATCTATCAGGGATGAAGGTAAGACCCAGATACAGACCACATCGAATAAACAATGGTTTAATATTACAACAGGGGCAGGCAATAGACAGGTCAAGGCAGGCAGGGGTCAGTAAACCAGAAAGGGGCAACGGTACCGGGCGGAAGGCAGGCTCAGGGTCAGGGGTAGGCAGAGTGGTCAGGCAGGCGGGCTCGTAGTCAGGACAGGCAAGGGTCAAAACCAGGAGGGCGAGAAACTGGAAAAGCAGGAGCTTGGACAAAACGCTGGTTGACTTGAACAAACAAGATTAACTGGCAACAGACAAACAGAGAACACAGGTATAAATACACAGGGGATAATGGGGAAGATGGGCGACACCTGGAGGGGGGTGAAACAGATCAGGGTGTGACAAAATCAGAGACAAGCTTTTAGTTTGATATGTTATGTTTCGTATGATATGCATTAATTTGTGGATGTCCATCACCCATTCTGTCTGATATATTACGAATTACAAATCATATTATATGTTGTGAATTTGCAAACCTACAAAATGTAAATTTGCAAAACGTACAATATGTTACGAATTTGCAAAATGTATGATATTTTAAGAATTATAGCTAGGTAGCTAATGTGAGCTAGCTCACTAACATTAGCTAGGCTAGGGGTTAGGATTAAGGTTAGGGTTAAGCTTAGGAGTTAGGTTAAATGATTAAGGTTCGGGGAAGGTTAGCTATCATTCGAAGTAGTTGCAAAGTAACTAAAAAGTAGTAAGTAATTGAAAAGTTGTTAATTAGCTAAAATGCTAAAGTTGTCCGTTATTGACATTCAAACTCACAACCTTTAGGTTGCTAGACATTCGCGTCTTACGCCCACTCCGACCAACTATCCACCTTTCGTTTTTGCCTTAAATAACCACAGTAGAGTGTCTCGGCTTTAGATACAGAATAATATGAAATGCTCTGAGACCAGGTTGTGTACGCCGACCATAGCTAAATAACTCACAAAGATTTAAAGCGCAATTATGCATTTTATCTCTAGTAAAATTGTCAGCTATGTAGCTGTGTTCTATTGATAATTTCAGTGCATCCTTGCTGGGATGACACAATTAATCTACTGTCGGCGTCGGGGAATGCCATCTCTGGACAGGAGATGATGTCCTGATTAATGTCTACCAAGTCTACCTCGCTTCCTACTTGACTGAAACACTTGGGAGTAACAAACAAGTCCTTCAACACCTATCGGAAACTGCTAAGCTACCTGTTGACTACCCTCCTGCTCTCCAGGGACGGACACTTCAACCCTGGGCCTAACACCACCAAGCTAAAAAACTCACCGGAGTGGAAAGCAGTGGATGGCAGTGGTCCCATGATTTCTCTTGAGTCGTCCGTCTCCAAGATGAACTATGACTGTCCAAACATAGTGCATACAAGTCCCAATACGTGACAACCAACTCTGCTTCTGGCACGCAAGCTGTTTTTAATTAGTTCCTCGCATCCAGTGCAAGCACGAGGGATAGTTAATTGCACTACCGAACTATCCCTCAATCAAAACTAAACAGCCTAAACCCAGCAGTCAGAAAACACCGAAAATATATATATCACTCTCGAGTCATCTGGAACCCATGAGCTAAGCCCAAGGGACTACTAGGGGGGTACTTGAACATTTGCAGTGTCATTCCAAAAAGTTCTCAAATTCAACATCTGTCTGGTGAAGTCCACAAAGCATATTGCGTGTAACAAACAGTTACATGACCTATAGCATGGTCAAGAAAGTTAATGTTTCAGACATTTTCGGAATACAAAAAACTATTGATTTACAGTACCAGTCAAAAGTTTGGACACACCTACTCATTCATGGGGTTTTCTTTATTTTTTACTATATTCTACATTGTAGAATAATAGTGAAGACATCAAAACTATGAAATAACACATAAGGAATCATGTAGTAACCAAAAAAGTGTTAAACAAATCAAAATATATTTTAGAATCTTCAGATTAGCTACCCATTGCCTTGACGACAGCTTTGAACACTCTTGGCATTCTCAAGAGTGTTCAAAGCCTGGAATGGTTTTTTCAGCAGTCTTGAAGGAGTTCCCACATATGCTGAGCACTTGTTGGCTGCTTTTCCTTCACTCTGCGGTCCAAATTTTTTTATTTTATTTATTTAACCTTTATTTAACCAGGTAGGCAAATTGAGAACACGTTCTCATTTACAATTGCGACCTGGCCAAGATAAAGCAAAGCAGTTCGACACATACACACAACACATAGTTACACATGGAGTAAAACAAACATATAGTCAATAATACAGTGAAAAAAAATAAGTCTATATACAATGTGAGCAAGTGAGGTGAGATAAGGGAGGTGAAGGCAAACAAATATATGTATAAATAAATAAAAAATATAAAAGGCCATGGAGGCGAAGTGAGTACAACACAGCAAGTAAATAAAACAAAAAAAAACACTGGAATGGTTGGTTTGCAGTGGAAGAAAGTGCAAAGTAGAGACAGAAATAATGGGGTGCAAAGGAGCAAAATAAATTAATAAATAAATACAGTAGGTAAAGAGGTAGTTGTTTGGGCTAAATTGTAGATGGGTTATGTACAGGTGCAGTAATCTATGAGCTGCTCTGACAGCTGGTGCTTAAAGCTAGTGAGGGAGATAGGTGTTTCCAGTTTCAGAGATTTTTGTAGTTCGTTCCAGTCATTGGCAGCAAGAGAACTGGAAGGAGAGGCGTCCAAAGGAAGAATTGGTTTTGGGTGACTAGAGAGATATACCTGCTGGGACGCGTGCACAAGGTAGGTGCTGCTATGGTGACCAGCGAGCTGAGATAAGGGGGGACTTTACCTAGCAGGGTCTTGTAGATGACCTGGAACCAGTGGTTTGGCGACGAGTATGAAGCGAGGGCCAGCCAACGAGAGTGTACAGGTCGCAGTGGTGGGTAGTATATGGGGCTTTGGTGAAAAAACGGATGGCACTGTGATAGACTGCATCCAATTTATTGAGTAGGGTTTTGGAGGCTATTGTAAATGACATCACCGAAGTCGAGGATTGGTAGGATGGTCAGTTTTACAAGGGTATGTTTGGCAGCATGAGTAAAGGATGCTTTGTTGCGGAATAGGAGCCAATTCTAGATTTGACTTTGGATTGGAGATGTTTGATGTGAGTCTGGAAGGAGAGTTTACAGTCTAACCAGACACCTAGGTATTTGTAGTTGTCCACATATTCTAAGTCAGAGCCGTCCAAAGTAGTGATGTTGGACAGGCGGGCAGGAGCAGGCAGCGATCGGTTGAAGAGCATGCATTTGGTTTTACTTGTATTTAAGAGCAGTTGGGGCCACGGAAGGAGAGTTGTATGGCATTGAAGCTCGCCTGGAGGGTTGTTAACACAGTGTCAAAAGAAGGGCCAGAAGTAACAGAATAGTGTCGTCTGCGTAGAGGTGGATCAGAGAATCACCAGCAGCAAGAGCGACATCATTGATGTAAACAGAGAAGAGAGTCGGTCCAAGAATTGAACCCTGTGGCACCCCATAGAGACTGCCAGAGGCCCGGACAACAGACCCTCCGATTTGAACACACTGAACTCGATCAGAGAAGTAGTTGGTGAACCAGGCGAGGCAATCATTAGAGAAACCAAGGCTGTCGAGTCTGCCAATGAGGATGTGGTGATTGACAGAGTCAAAGGCCTTGGCCAGGTCAATGAATACGGCTGCACAGTATTGTTTCCTATCGATGGCGGTTACGATATCGTTTATGACCTTGAGCGTGGCTGAGGTGCACCCATGACCAGCTCTGAAACCAGATTGCATTGCGGAGAAGGTGTGGTGGGATTCGAAATGGTCGGTAATCTGTTTGTTGACTTGGCTTTCGAAGACCTTAGAAAGGCAGGTAGGATAGATATAGGTCTGTAGCAGTTAGGGTCAAGGGTGTCCCCCCTTTGAAGAGGGGATAACCGCAGCTGCTTTCCAATCTTTGGGGATCTCAGACGAACGAAAGAGAGGTTGAAGAGGCTAGTAATAGGGTGGCAACAATTTCAGCAGATAGTTTTAGAAAGAAAGGGTCCAGATTATCTAGCCCGGCTGATTTGTAAGGGTCCAGATTTTGCAGCTCATTTAGAACATCAGCTGACTGTATTTGGGAGAAAGAGAAATGGGGAAGGCTTGGGCGAGTAGCAGAGGGGAGGGCAGTGCTGTTGTCCGGGGTAGGGGTACCAGGTGGAAAAGCATGGCCAGCCGTAGAAAAATGCTTATTGAAATTCTCAATTATAGTGGATTTGTCGGTGGTGACAGTGTCTCCTATCTTCAGAGCGGTTGGAAGCTGGGAGGAGGTGTTCTTATTCTCCATGGACTTTACGGTGTCCCAGAACTTTTTTGAATTTGTGTTGCAGGAAGCAAATTTCTGCTTGAAAAAGCTAGCCTTGGCTGTTCTAACTGCCTGTGTATATTGGTTTCTGGCTTCCCTGAAAAGTTGCATATCACGGGGCTGTTCGATGCTAATGCAGAACGCCATAGGATGTTTTTCTGTTGGTTAAGGGCAGTCAGGTCAGAGAGAACCAAGGCTATATCTGTTCCTGGTTCTAAATTTCTTGAATGGGGCATGCTTATTCAAGATGGTGAGGAAGGCATTTAAAAAAAATGACCAGGCATCCTCTACTGACGGGATGAGATCAATATCCTTCCAGGATACCCCGGCCAGGTCGATTAGAAAGGCCTGCTCGCTGAAGTGTTTCAGGGAGCGTTTGACAGTGATGAGTGGAGGTCGTTTGACCGCTGACCCATTACGGACAGGCAATGAGGCAGTGATCGCTGAGATCTTGGTGAAAAGCAGCAGGTGTATTTGGAGGGCAAGTTTGTTAGGATGATATCTATGAGGGTACCCGTGTTTACGGAATTGGGGTGGTACCTGGTAGGTTCATTGATAATTTGTGTGAGATTGAGGGCATCAAGCTTAGATTGTAGGGTGGCTGGTGTTGAGCATGTTCAAATTTAGGTCGCCTAGCAGCACGAGCTCTGAAGATAGATGGGGGCAATCAGTTCACATATAGTGTCCAGAGCACAGCTGGGGCAGAGGGTGGTCTATAGCAGGCGGCAACGGTGAGAGACTTGTTTTTAGAGAGGTGGATTTTTAAAGTAGAAGTTCAAATTGTTTGGGAACAGACCTGGATAGTATAACAGAACTCTGCAGGCAGTCTTTGCAGTAGATTGCAACACCGCCCCTTTGGCCGTTCTATCTTGTCTGAAAATCTTGTAATTGGGGATGAAAATGTCTGAATTTTGGTGGACTTTCTAAGCCAGGATTCAGACACGGCTAAAACATCCGGGTTGGCAGAGTGTGCTAAAGCAGTGAACAAAACAAACTTAGGGAGGAGGCTTCTAATGTTAACATGCATGAAGCCAAGGCTATTACGGTTACAGAAGTCATCAAAAGAGAGCGCCTGGGGAATAGGAGTGGAGCCAGGTACTGCAGGGCCTGGATTCACCTCTACATCACCAGAGGAACAGAGGAGGAGTAGGATAAGGGTACGGCTAAAAGCTATGAGAATTGGTCGCCTAGAGCTACTAGAGCAGAGAGTAAAAGGAGGTTTCTGGGGCGATAAAATGTTAAAGGAATAATGTACAGACAAAGGTATGGTAGGATGTGAATACAGTGGAGGTAAACCTAGGTATTGAGTGATGATGAGAGAGATATTGTCTCTAGAAACATCATTGAAACCAGGTGATGTCATCGCATATGTGGGTGGTGGAACTGAGAGGTTGGATATGGTATAGAGAGCAGGGCTAGAATCTCTACAGTGAAATAAGCCAATAAACACTAACCAGAAACAACAATGGACAAGGCATATTTACATTAAGGAGAGGATGCTAATCGAGTGATCAATAAGGGTCCAGTGAGTAGAGGTTGGTTGGGGTCGTGGCGATCCAGACAGCTGGCCGGGTATATGGCTATCGGTAGCAGCATAGGATGGAGGTCTGTTTGTAGATACCTCGTGCGTTCCGTCGGTAGGTTAGTGGGTTCGTGTAGTGGGGTTCCGTGTGGTAGAGGGATCAATCCAAATTGGCAAAATAGATATAGTGACCCAAGGAAAAAATAATAAATAAATAATAATATAATAATAGTTGTCCGATATACTTGTTCAAATAGCAGCCGATAAGACAGCTAACGATTAGCGCGGCCTCAGATGAGCGTTCAGGTAACGTCGGGACGGAGGTGCCAGTTGGATAAATCCCTCGCGCAGATAACGTCGGCAGTCAGTCGCGCAGTCAGTCGTGAAGGCCCGGTGGGGTTCCGTATCTGCAGCAGCAACAAAGAAACGGGTCCGGATGGTGATGGAACTCCTCAGCTGGCTAGCTCCAGAATGATTTGAGTTTGCTCCGGGGTCGACGTAGCCAATAGTCACACGGTTTGCAGCTAGCTAGCTGCGAAATCAAGGTGCAAGTGTCCAGAGCCTGCGGCTGGAATCCGGGGAAACTGAGAGAAAAAGAGTCCCGGAATGCTCCGGTCCGAGTCGCGTTGCACAAAAGTGCCGGTAGATTATCGAGCTAAAGGAATAGCTGATGACCACTAAACGTGGGCAGCTGAAACACCAACGCTAGCCAGCAAACCGCTAATTTCGGGGCAGCTACAGATTAGCTTCTGGCTAGCTATCGGAGTAGCTTCTGGTTAGCTTTCAGGCTAGCTTCTGAATTAGCCCCTGGCTAGCTTCCACGATGGATTTTCAGATTGAGGTAAATAATACTTTTTGTAATTGGTGAAGCGGGTTGCAGGAAAGCTTTTGCAGGAAAGCTTTTGTAGTTGAGTTCTTGAAATCATCCCAAACCATCTCAATTGGGTTGAGGTCAGGTGATTGTGGAGGCCAGGTCATCTGATGGAGCACGCCATCACTCTCCTTCTTGGTAAAATAGCCCTTACTCAGCCTGGAGGTGTGTTGGGTCATTGTCCTGTTGAAAAACAAATGATAGTCCCACTAAGCGCAAACCAGATGGGATGGCGTATCGCTGCAGAATGCTGTGGTAGCCATGCTGGTTAAGTGTGCCTTGAATTCTAAATAAATCAAAGAAAGTGTCACAAGCAAATCACCCCCACACCATCACACCTCCTCCTTGCTTCATGGTGGGAACCACACTTGCGAGATCATCCGTTCACCTACTCTGCGTCTCACAAAGACACTGTGGTTGGAACCAAAAATCGCAATTTGGACTAATCATACCAATGGACAGATTTCCACTGGTCTAATGTTCGTTGCTCGTGTTTCTTGGCCCAATCATGTCTCTTCTTATTGGTGCTCTTTAGTAGTGGTTTCTTTGAAGCAATTCGACCATGAAGGCCTGATTCACGCGGTCTCCTCTGAACAGTTGATGTTGAGATGTGTCTATTACTTGAACTCTGTGAAGCATTTATTCGGGCTGCATTTTCTGAGGCTGGTAACTCTAATGAACTTATCGTCTGCTGACTTGCCTAGTTAAATAAAGGTCACATAAAAGAAAGACAAAAAAAGAGGAAACTCTGGGTCTTCCTTTCCTGTGGCGGTCCTCGTGAGAGCCAGTTTCATCAGAGCTCGAGGGGTTTTGTGACTGCACTTGGAGAAACTTTCAAAGTTCTTGACATTTTAAAGGATTGACTGAGCTTCATGTCTTACAGTCATGATGGATTGTTTTTCTTTGTTTACAGTGACTTGCGAAAGTATTCACCCCCTTGGCATTTTTCTTATTTTGTTGCCTTACCACCTGGAATTAAAATAGATTTTTGGGGGGGTTTGTATCATTTGATTTACACAACATGCCTACCACTTTGAAGATACAAAATATTTTTTCTTGTGAACAAACAAGAAAAAAATAAAAAATAGAAAACGTGCGTAACTATTCACCCACCCAAAGTCAATACTTTGTAGAGTCACCTTTTGCAGCAATTACAGCTTCAAGTCTCTTGGGGTCTGTCTCTATAAGCTTGGCACATCTAGCCACCGGTATTGTTGCCTATTCTTCAAGGCAAAACTGCTCCAGCTCCTTCAAGTTGGATGGGATCCGCTGGTGTACAGCAATCTTTAACTCACACCACATATTCTCAATTGGATTGATGTTATGTTTGGGGAGTCTCCCACATGCCTTTTTGCGAACACCAAACGTGTTTGTTTAATTTTCCTTTAAACAATGCCTTTTTTTCTGGCCACTCTTCACTCTGTGGAGTGTACGGCTTAAAGTGGGCCTATGGACAGATACTCCAATCTCCGCTGTGGAGCTTTGCAGCTCCTTCAGGGGTATCTTTGGTCTCTTTGTTGCCTCTCTGATTAATGCCCTCCTTGCCTGGTCCGTGAGTTTTGGTGGGCAGCCCTCTATTGGCAGGTTTGTTGTGGTGCCATATTCTTTCCATAAAAAAAAAAAATGATTTATTGGTTCTCCGTGGGATGTTCAAAGTTTCAGATTTTTTTTATAACCCAACCCTGATCTGTACTTCTCCAGAACTTTGTCCCTGACCTGTTTTTGAGAGCTCATTGGTATTCATGGTGCCGCTTGCTTGGTGGTGCCCCTTGCTTAGTGGTGTTGCAGACTCTGGGGCCTTTCAGAACAGGTGTGATCATGTGACAGATCATGTGACACTTAGATTGCATACAGGTGGACTTTATTTAACTAATTATGTGACTTCTGGTGGTAATTGGTTGCACCGGATCTTATTTAGGGGCTTCATAGCAAAAGGGGTGAATATATATGCACGCACCACTTTTCCATTTTAWATTAATGTAATTTAAAAAAGTTTTTTTTCTTCATTTCACTTCACCAATATAGACAATTTTGTCCATTTCCATTACATGAATTTAAATTACAGGTTGTAATGCACAAAATAGGAAAAATGCCAAAGGGGGATGAATACTTTTGCAAGGCACTGCAAGCCTGATCAGCTCAGAACACCTAAGGGTGAGTTAAATGATTTTGAAAAAAGCAATTACGGGAATTAACTGTAATGATCTTCTGTCCTATAAAAATGTGGAAGCTGACAGTCAGGTTTTTCTATCCACAATTCAGACTACAAATGGCTACAAGGAAATCGAAACCTGGCCAAAAGAGCACCCTTCCTTGGCTAAATGGAGAAATCTGAAAACTGATGAAAATGTTATATTTTTTTATTTCACCAGGTAGGCCAGTTGAGAACAAGTTCTCATTTACAACTGCGACCTGGCCAAGATAAAGCAAAGCAGTGCGACAAAAAACAACACAGAGTTAAACATAGGATAAACAAAAGTACAGTCAATAACACAATAGAAAAATCTATATACAGTGTGTGCAAACGCAGTAAGGAGGTAAGGCAATAAATAGGCCATAGTAGCGAAGTAATCACAATTTAGCAAATTAACACTGAAGTGATAGATGTGCAGATGATGATGTGCAAGGAGAAATACTGGTGTGCAAAAGAGCAAAAAAGTCAATAAAAACAATATGGGGATGAGGTAGGTAGTTGGGTGGGCTATTTACAGGTGGGCTATGTACAGCTGCAGCGATCGGTAAGCTGCTCTGACAGCTGATGCTTAAAGTTAGTGAGGGAGATATAAGTCTCCAACTTCAGCGATTTTTGCAATTCGTTCCAGTCATTGGCAGCAGAGAACTGGAAGGAAAGGCAGCCAAAGTGGGTGTTAGCTTTGGGTATAACCAGTGAGATATACCTGCTGGAGCGTGTGATACAGGTGGGTGTTGTTATGGTGACCAGCGAGCTGAGATAAGGCGGAGCTTTACCTAGCAAAGACTTATAGATGACCTGGAGCCAGTGGGTCTGGCGATGAATATGTAGCGAGGGCCAGCCGACGAGAGCATACAGGTCGCAGTGGTGGGTGGTATATGGGGCTTTGGTGACAAAACGGATGGCACTGTGATAGACTGCATCCAGTTTGCTGAGTAGTGTTGGAGGCTATTTTGTAAATGACATCGCTGAAGTTGAGGATCGGTAGGATAGTCACTTATACCAGGGTATGTTTGGCAGCGTGAGTGAAGGAGGCTTTGTTGCGAAATAGGAAGCCGATTCTAGATTTTGGATTGGAGATGCTTAATATGAGTCTGGAAGGAGAGTTTACAGTCTAGCCAGACACCTAGGTACTTGTAGTTGTCCACATATTCTAAGTCAGAACCGTCCAGAGTAGTGATGCTCGGCGGGAGGGCYGGTGCGGGCAGCGATCGGTGGAAGAGCGTGCATTTAGTTTTACTKGCGTTTAAGAGCAGTTGGAGGCCATTTAAGGAGTGTTGTGTGGCATTGAAGCTCGTCTGGAGGTTAGTTAACACAGTGTCAAAAGAAGGGCCAGATGTATACAGAATGGTGTCGTCTGCGTAGAGGTGGATCAAGGAATCACCCGCAAAGAGAGCAACATCATTGACCTATACAGAGAAAAGAGTCGGCCGAGAATTGAACCCTGTGGTACCCCCATAGAGACTACCAGAGGTCCGGACAACAGGCCCTCCGATTTGACACACTGAACTCAATCTGAGAAGTAGTTGGTGAACCAGGCGAGGCAGTCATTWGCGAAACCATGGCTGTTGAGTCTGCCGATAAGAATACGGTGATTGACAGAGTCGAAAGCCTTGGCCAGGTCGATGAAAACGGCTGCACAGTACTGTCTTTTATCGATGGCGGTTATGATATTGTTTAGTACCTTGAGCATGGCTGAGGTGCACCCGTGACCAGCTCGGAAACCGTATTGCACAGCGGAGAAGGTACGGTGTGATTCGAAATGGTCAGTGATCTGTTTGTTAACTTGGCTTTCGAAGACTTTAAAAAGGCAGGGCAGGATGGATATAGGTCTATAACAGTTTGGGTCTAGAGTGTCTCCCCCTTTGAAGAGGATGATGACCGCGGCAGCTTTCCAATCTTTAGGAATCTCGGACGATACAAAAGAGAGGTTAAACAGACTAGTAATAGGGGTTGCAACAATGGTGGCAGATAATTTTAGAAAGAGAGGGTCCAGATTGTCTAGCCCAGCTGATTTGTACGGGTCCAGGTTTTTGCAGCTCTTTCAGAACATCTGCTATCTGGGTTTGGGTGAAGGAGAAGCTGGGGAGCCTTGGGCAGGTAGCTGTGGGGGGTGCTGAGCTTTTGGCCGGGGTCGGGGTAGCCAGGAGGAAAGCATGGCCAGCCGTAGAGAAATGCTTATTGAAATTCTCGATTATTGTGGATTTATAGGTGGTGACGGTGTTTCCTAGCCTCAGTGCAGTGGGCAGCTGGGAGGAGGTGTTCTTATTCTCCATGGACTTTACAGTGTCCCAGAACWTTTGGGAGTTAGAGCTACAGGATGCAAATTTCTGTTTGAAAAAGCTATCCTTTGCTTTCCTAACTGACTGTGTGTATTGGTTCCTGACTTCCCTGAAAAATTGCATATCCCGGGGACTATTCGGTGCTAGTGCAGTACGCCACAGGATGTTTTTGTGCTGGTCGAGGGCAGTCAGGTCTGGAGTGAACCAAGGGCTATATCTATTCTTAGTTCTACATTTTTTGAAAGGGGCATGCTTATTTAAGATGGTGAGGAAATTACTTTTAAAGAACAACCAGGCATCCTCAACTGACGGGATGAGATCCCAGGATACCTAGGCCAGGTCGATTTAGAAAGGCCTGCTCGCAGAAGTGTTTTACGGAGCGTTTGACAATGATGAGGGGTGGTCGTTTGACCGCGGACCCATAACGGATGCAGGCAATGAGGCAGTGATCGCTGAGATCCTGATTGAAAACAGCAGAGGTGTATTTGGAGGGCAAGTTGGTCAGGATAATTTATATGAGGGTGCCCATGTTAATGAGGTTTAGGGTTGTACCTGGTACAATTTGTGTGAAAGAACGAGATCATGCACCAGAAAACAGCCCTGAAGTCCAAATTAGAACATGATGGATGTAGGTTTACCATGTTAAGAGAAATAAGACAATGAAAGAAATCAGACAGGCCAAGGCAAACTTTTTTTATTAACATAATTGGTGATTGATCTGGGAGAATCTAAAGAAGCTGACAGGGAAAGYCCATAGTAACACTGTAAAAATACTAGAAATCAATGTGAATGTCAGTCTAACACAGGATGCAGTCGAAATAGCAACAGCCTTCAACTCATACTTTGTTGTCTCTGTCAAGGTACTGACACATAACTCCTCCACTGGTTTCTTGGGCTCAGCGCCAGTGAATGAGACTCAACCTGTCTTCACCATAAAGGAGGTTTCTGAGTCAGAGGTGAACAAGGTGATTAGCTCACTAAAGAAATCTAAAGACAAATATGTGTTTTGGCTGGACTCTACCTTTCTTAAAACTACAAAAATCACTCACTGGCCCCATTACTTAGGTCACCAACACATGTATTGGTCAGGGGGTGTTTCCAAGTGTCTGGAAGTCGGCCATAATAACATCTTGAAATCAGGTGACTCTGCTGACGTGAGTAACTACAGGCCCATTAGTATACTACCTGGGGTGTTGACTTTACTAAAAAAGTGTGTAGCAGAGCAACTGATTGCCCACCTCAACAAAATCCCCTTCACATTACACTCCATGCAGTTTGGCTTCAGAGCAAACCACTCCACAGAAACGGCCAACTGCTTTCTTCTGCAAGTTCAACTTTTCCCCTGATGCCTTGAGAAGGATGAAATCATACTGTACCTTGAAGGCTGAACCCAGTGTGTCAGTAAGCAATGAGATGTCGCCGACCCTCAGCTATGATGTGGGTGTGCCCCAAGGGTCAATACTGAGGCCCCTCCTGTTCAGCCTGTAAATTAATGATCGGCCTTCTGTCTGTTCTGGGTCTGAAGTACAAATGTATGGAGATTATACAGTGATACATGTGCATGCAAAGAGCAAACAACAAGCTTCAAAATAACTCACTACTGTAATGGTCCAGTTTACAAAGTGGCTCAGTGTCTCATGTTTGCATCTCAATGTGAATAAACAGTCTGCATGTTCTTCACAAAGAGGGCAACTGATGCTACTGGGCCAGATGTATATGTGTCAGGGGAGAAGCTCCCGGTGGTAGCTTGGTATCATACTTGATTCCAAACTATCTTTTAAAAAGCAGGTGGAAAGGTTTACTCAAATCACCAAATTCAACCTAGCTAATGTCCCAATTCTTATTTTTTTATTGACTACAGAGGCAGAAAAACTGTAATTCAATGCTATGATACTCCCTACCTTAACAAACTGCTTGACAAGTTGGGCCCAAGCTTGCAGTACAACAGTAAACAGGCTCTCAAAGTGCTTGGTAGAAAGCCCAATAGGCACCGTTACATCCTCAGAAAGCATGAGCTCCTAATTTGGGAAAATCTTGGGCAATGCGCATGTCTTGTATTCAAGATCCTAAATGGCCTGGTCTGCCATGAGAGGTGACTGTATAATCCCATTAAGGAAAAGCACCATTATTCAAACTGCTTTCTCTGTAAGAGCTTCCCATGTCTGGAACACACAGCCATCAGACATACATTACTGCACCACCTATTGCATCTTCACAAAATAAAACATAAAGACATGGCTAAAGGACAATCAGACTTGTGAACATAATCCCTAGCTGTGTATTGCCACTTTCCATGTAAGTGTTGTTGTTGTGTAGCTTGTTGTTGTGTAGCTTGTGAGGCATAGAAACACTTTGTTGCTTCTATGTATTTTGTATCAGGACTCAGGCTAAGACCCAGATGCAGACACAGGAGGCGGATAGTACGAGTCTCAGAGTTTATTTTAGTACAAGAGGCAGGCAAAATGTAAGTCAAGGCAGGCAAAGAGTCGTAATACAAATCAGAGTCAGGCAGGTACAGGACAGCGGGCAGGATCAGGGTCAGGACAGGCAGAAAGGTCAGACCTGGGAAGACTAAGAAAAACAAAAACTAGAGCACAGGAAACATGGGAACACGATGGTGGGACTTGACGGGACAAGAAGAAATGGCAACAGACAGCCAGGTGGCTAAAACCGGCACTTTTACTGAAACGTTGATTAATATGCACTATCCCTTTAAAAATAAACTCAATAAAAATAAACCCCCTTTGATAAGGCCTAAATAAGTTCAGAAGTAAAAATGTGATTAAGTCAAATAATAAGTTGCGTGGGCTCACTCTGTGTGCAATAATAGTGTTTAACATTATTTTTTTAATGACTACGTCATCTCTATACCGCACATACAATTGTCTGTAAACTGTTCTTGTCGCATACAAATATTTAGCAGATGTTATTGCGGGTGTAGCGAAATGCTTGTGTTCCTAGCTCCAACAGTGAAGTAGTATCTAACAATTCATAACAATACACACAAATCTAAAAGTAAAAGAATGGACATAAGAAATATATAAATATTAGGACGAGCAATGTCGGAGACCGGAGTGTGTATACGTACAGTTGAAGTCAGAAGTTTACATACACTTAGGTTGGAGTCATTAAAACTCGTTTTTCAACCACTCCACAAATTTCTTGTTAACAAACTATAGTTTTGGCAAGTCGGTTAGGACATCTACATTGTGCACGACACAAGTCATTTTTCCAACAATTGTTTACAGACAGATTATTTCACTTATAATTCACTGTATCACAATTCCAGTGGGTCAGAAGTTTACATACACTAAGTTGACTGCCTTTAAACAGCTTGGTAAATTCCAGAAAATGATGTCACGGCTTTAGAAGCTTCTGATAGGCTAATTGACATCATTTGAGTCAATTGGAGGTGTACCTGTGGATGTATTTCAAGGCCTACCTTCAAACTCAAATTACCTCTTTGCTTGACATCATGGGAAAATCTAAATAAATCAGCCAAGACCTCAGAAAAAAAATTGTAGACCTCCACAAGTCTGGTTCATCCTTGGGAGCAATTTCCAAACTCCTGAAGGTATCTCATCTGTACAAACAATGGTATGCAAGTATGAACACCATGGGACCACGCAGTCGTCATACCGCTCAGGAAGGAGACGCGTTCTGTCTCTCCTAGAGATGAACGTACTTTGGTGTGAAAAGTGCAAATCAATCCCAGAACAACAGCAAAGGACCTTGTGAAGATGCTGGGGGAAACAGGCACAAAAGGGGGATGCTTGCAAGCCGATGAACTCCATCCCAACCGTGAAGCACGGGGGTGGCAGCATCATGTTGTGGGGGTGCTTTGCTGCAGGAGGGACTGGTGCACGTCACAAAATACATGGCATCATGAGGAAGGAAAATTATGTGGATATATTGAACCAACATCTCAAGACATCAGTCAGGAAGTTAAAGCTTGGTCGCAAATGGGTCTTCCAAATGGACAATGACCCCAAGCATACTTCCAAAGTTGTGGCAAAATGGCTTAAGGACAACAAAGTCAAGGTATTGGACTGGCCATCACAAAGCCCTGACCTCAATCCCATAGAAAATGTGTGGGCAGAACTGAAAAAGCGTGTGCAAGCAAGGAGGCCTACAAACCGGACTCCATTACACCAGCTCTGTCAGGAGGAGGCCAAAATTCACCCAACTTATTGTGGGAAGCTTTTGGAAGGCTACCCAAAACATTTGTCCCCAGTTAAACAATTTAAAGGCAATGCTACCAAATACTAATTGAGTGTATGTAAACTTCTGACCCACTGGGAATGTGATGAAAGAAATAAAAGCTGAAATAAATCATTCTCTCTATAATTCTGACATTTCACATTCTTAAAATAAAGTGGTGATTCTAACTGACATAAGACAGGGAATTTTTACTAGGATTAAATGTCAGGAATTGTGAAAAACTGAGTTTAAATGTATTTGGCTAAGGTGTATGTAAACTTCCAACTTCAACTGTATATACAGTACCAGTCAATTTTGGACAAGGGTTTTTTCTACATTGTAGAATAATAGTGAAGATTTTAAAACTATAAAATAACACATTTGGAATCATGTAGTAACAAAAAAAGTGAATAAATCAAAATATATTTTATATTTGAGTCGTCAAACTAGCCAATCTTTGCCTTGATGAGACAGCTTTGCACACTCTTGGCAGTTTCTCAACCAGCTTCATGAGGTAGTCATCTGGAATGCATTTCAATTATTAACAGGTGCGCTTTGTTAAAAGTTAATTTGTGGAATGTCTTTCCTTCTTACTGAGTTTGAGCCAAGCAGTTGTGTTGTGACAAGGTAGGGGTAGTATACAGAAGATAGCCCTATTTGTAATATGCAGTATATACATTTGAAATTTGTAAAACATTATGTAAAAATTATTAAAGTGACTAGAGTTCCATTGTTAAAGTAACCAGTGATTCCATGTCTATGTACATAGGACAGCAGCCTCTCAGGTGCAGGGTTGAGTAACCGGGTGGTAGCCAGCTAGTGATGGCTATTTAACAGTCTGATGGCTTTTTTCAGTCTCTCAGTCCAAGCGTGGATGCACCTGTACTGACCTCGCTTTCTGGACGATAGCGGGGTGGCTCGGGTAGTTGATGTCCTTAATTATCTTTTTGTCCTTCCTGTGACGTTCCTGTGAAGTCAGCTGCTGTAGGTGTCCCGGAGGGCAGGCAGTGATCCCTTGGTGAAGCGTTGGGCAGACTGCACCACCTTCTGGAGAGCCCTGCTCTCAATTGTGCATCTGTAGAGGTTTGTGAGGATCTTAGGGGCCAAGCCAAATTTCTTTAGCCTCCTATAGTTGAAGAGGCGTTGTTGCACCTTCTTCACCACACTGTCTGTGTGGGTGAACCATTTCAGATTATCATTGATATCAGTGGCGTGCCGTGGGCCTGGGGCCTAGGCCTTCAGTGAGGTACTACACAGTCCCACCCGAATTAATCCACCTCTTATTATCATCAATTATGCCATGGCTCTAGACACTATACATTTAGACAGAAACGCAGTATAACCAGGCGTTGCGTCACCTTGAAATTGACAAATTGAAATTTTTGGGTAAACAGTGTTTAACAGACAACTCAAGTTTGCAAAGCCAGTGTGGCTCCAAACACCAAATCGATCACTTGCAAATAATAGGCATTCCCAGCAGTACAGTTTGCAGTGCTTCTCGGAGCCTTTGAGCCATTGACAGCGCTCTAGTTGAAACTTTGAAAGTGGCGAGCGAACAAACCCCTTTCCCGCCTGTGACAGGCTTTGTGGCGTCGGGCGACCTCTCCTTACAATGTCTAACTTTTCTTGAAAAGTTCGTCTTGAGAATGGCGTTATAATTATATCCTCGACGAAATCGATATCTTCCCTCCTTCCGCCATTGTGGGTTCAAAAAACACAGCTTAGTAGAGTTTCCTAGATCTGCATAGACCTGCCCATAGGACCTGCCTCTCAATATTGGTAATCCAATCAAAAGACGTGGACGCCCTACGCCTGCTAGCTGGCTCCTGTGTAACACTGGAGCCAGCCAGCAGGCGTACAATAGCCAACTCTAAAGCTGATTGGTTGACACAAAWTTTTTATTTCCATTCACTTTAAGCTACAAGCGCCCGCACTGTTGATTCTGAAGGCCTGAGAGCAGATTTTAGACCCCTGGCAACACATGATGGCTGAATATGATTGGATAAAAGATCTAACATAAAGACCAGCCCTCCAAATCTCAACCTGGGGCTGGAAGCAGTGCAACCAAGAMGAAAGCTATGAAATGAAGAGTATAACTCTTACTCTGGGGAATAATTTAATACATATTTGTGGGAAAATATATTTAAAAAAAAATTATATTCTGATGATGTTTAGGCCAGCAGAGAAGGCCTTGCAGGCCCTGACGGCCCACCACTGATTGATATGTACGCAGAGGAATTTGAAGCTTTTCACCTTCTCCACTATGGTCCCGTCAATGTCGATAGGGGCGTGCTCCCTCTGCTCTCAGTCCACGATCATCTCCTTTGTTTTGTTGACGTTGAGGGTGAGATTATTTTCCTGGCATCACACCGCCAGGGCCCTCACCTCCTCCCTATATGGCTGTCTCGTCATTGCTGGTAATCAGGCCTACTACTGTTGTGTCGTCTGCAAACTTGATGACTGAGTTGGAGGCGTGCGTGGCCGCGCAGTCATGGGTGGACAGGGAGTACAGGAGGAGGCTGAGCATGCACCCTTGTGGGGCCCCTGTGTTGAGGAACAGTGTAGTGGAGGTGTTGTTTCCTACCTTCACCACCTGGGGGCAGCCTGTCAGGAAGTCCAGGATCCAGTTGCACAGGGCAGTCTTCCGACCCAGGGCCCAGAGCTTAATGATGAGCTTGGAGTCTCTTATCAAGACGACATGGAATGTTCCTGAGTGGCCTAGTTACAGTTTTGACTTTAACCTCCTTGAAAATCTATGGCAAGACTTGAAAATGGCTGCCTAGCAATGATCCACAACCAACTTGACGGAGGTTGTTGGTTGTGCAAATATTGTACAATCTAGGTGTGCAAAGCTTAGAGACCCAGAAAGACTGGGTCTCTAACGGTGATTCTAGCATGTATTGACTCAGGGTGTGGATACTAATGTAATTGAGATATTTCTGTATTTCATTATCAAGAAATTTGCAAGAAATTCTCGATATGTTTTCACTTTGTCATTATGGGGCATTGTGTATAGACTGGTGAGAATTGATTTTGTTTTTAAATCCGTTTTTAAATTCATGCTGTAATACAACAAAATGTGGAACAGGTCAAGAGGTGTGAAAACTTTCTGGAGGCCCTGTATATGATTCGACAGTTGTATAGATGCAATCTATGACAGGTTATTACATATTTAACTACAGATGATCAAGGTTTTATACAGTGAAGTGGGTGCGTTAATGCAGTCGATCATTCTCATATCAACAATGTGAATATGAATTTTCCAATTGCAGTACCAGGCGTGGACTATAAGCAGGAACAATACCATGAGGGTAAGTGTTGCTGTGCACTAACTATCAGAATCATGTCTACTTGACACCACACCATTGACACATACGCACTACATAAAATGTTGTTTCCTACATCAAGCCTTCATGTTTGTTTTCCTGTGTTTTCACGGCTCCTCTGCTCTCTCCTTAGAGTAACTCTTCGAAGTACTCCCGCTCCTTCGGCCTGCTGTCGGACCAGCACATTTCAGAGCACATAGACCGGGTAAGATACCTGTCCCCAAGCAATGCAGCTATTACAGAACCGGTTGTGTGGACACTGGCCCAAGGGCCCCAGAGAGGGAACTGTGGGTCCCAGAGGGGGAACCACCTCAGGCCAGCCCCTGTGTAATCACATAATGAGACCCGTAATCCTCACTAAGAGGCATTTTAGCACAACTCCTTTGTATTAGCGTGGTAGAGTACTGTGCAACACCAGGTGTTTGTACAGTACGAGGGCTTAAAACATCAGACCTGACACGTATGTGACATGTAGAAAATGTCACAAATAGCCTGTGCTGTGAAAACAGAGACTGACAATTACGTCAAGATGTAAATGATGCACCATGTGGTCTTGAAAACAATAACTCTGGTGGTGATATGTCTTTTCACTACTATATACATTCTTTAATGTAAGAAATATCCCCCAGTTGGATATATTATAAAGACTTAATTAGTTACTAGTATTGAGAGTTTTTTAAGATCTTGTAGAAGTGTAATTCTTGAAAAGTTTAATAGTTAACATCCTCTAACGTTGGCGTATTGGTTCCCCAGAGGGTGTATATGATTGGAGATGAGGTGGACGACCAACCCTACGAGTACAGATACGAGGGGAGAGGCAGCACGTGCCAGTCGCTGGATGAGCTATCGCTAAGTAACCTGGGGGATGACTTGAAGTTCCTAGAGGACCTGGGGTCAAAGTTCAACACCCTGGGGGGCATCTGTCACCAGGACATGTAGGAGAGGAACATTAGGGTGTAGACACACACACCTGGCTGGACTGGGAAATGGTGCTTATTAGCCACATTAGACTGGGGGGGATGACCTATCAGTTGGKGAAAAGGACACAGCTACACCAAACTTCCTCCATTTTGATTTTAGAACAAGCTTTGCATTATCGACATAAGTGGGGCATTTTCTTACAGACCGAAACTGTTTTGGATTGGCTTTTACCCAGAAGAAGGACTGGGAGAGACACTTCTGATATTTTTGTCTGACACAATGAATGATGCACTTACTGTACTGAATAAACCGTATCATGCTCGGATGGCTTTATGGACTTTGGGTTTTACAGGGCTGGGTTGTGTTTATATGGCAATTTGTTTTGTTATGTTATGTGTTTTTTTATCATCGCCACGCTTCGCAGTATTTTCAACAGAATTGTATAATCTCTTGATCTACTGGTTATGCCAGAATGGGATTCTATAGAAATGTCGAAATGTCAACATCACTTCTGTGGGAACATTAGCATTGTGTGTATCATACTTTTTATGGCCTTTTTCTGCTTAGGTTATGGATATGGATTTACCCAAGTTGCTTAAAATATTAATTACAAAAACATTCCTGGAATTAATGTGTACATTAGCCATTATGACAACCCACCACAGAGTAGATGTAATATCTACATAAGTACAATGTAATTACTAGGTGTTACACAGAATTTAGCTAGTTAAAATGAAGTGTATCATGAGGGGTACTTACTTGTAATTAATGTGTACTTATATAGTACATTACCCATCCTGACAACCTGGCCCTCAATTTAAAGCTTCTGGAAGCCCCACCTAAGTGAGAAAATAAACACATTAGTATGCCACAGAGTACATGTAATATCTGCATAAGTACAATGAATTAATAGGCGTTACACAGGATTTAGCTAGTTTAAGTGAAGTGTATTTAAATGTAATTACTTACTACTCATTACCAAGTGAAAATACCTACAAACATATGAGCTTCTACTTTAGTCAACTTTATTGCAACATCTAAAAAAAATACCTTACATTTCCTACCAAATKATAAGGATTTATATTGTTAATAAATTGATTAATTAGATGAAACAAACATATAGGCCTCCTCAATAACATAAATATGTGGCCTACWGTTTGGTGAGTAGCTTAGATCATTGTTMCCCAACTCCAGTCCTGGACTATCCRCAACATTAAACATGTGTTGTAGCCCTGGASAAACCTGACTCAACTCATAGAGGGCTTGACGATTAGTTGGCAAGTTGAATCAGGTAGTGTTTGCCTGGGGCTTTAATAAAAAGGTGTACTGTTTGGGATACTCGAGAACTGGAGTTGGGAAACACTGACCTAGATAGTTAAGTTAGAACAACATGATTGTATTTTTCTTCGCTTTTGAATAACCCTTAAGAGTCTAAGGGGGGGGAGGTCATACCAAGGATCATTTACGAAGCTTTTTGATTTTGAATTTTAAGACCATTTGATGTATCAAAAATATAAATAAATACATTATTTGATGAAAAAAATGTTTGGGTCTTATTCCTATTGTGCTATTATCCCATACAAACACATTGAATAACAGATTCACTACACGGAACAACAGTCCCCCCCCCAAAAAAAATTTGAAATGAAGTTTGTTCTGAATTGTCTGTCCTATATCTGAGAGATATAAAGAATGATCAGGAAACATTATGTCACGTTCRTCGTCCTCCTCGTCTGAGGAGGAGTAGTTGGAAGGATCGGAGGACCAAAATGCAGCGTGGTATGTGTTCATCATGAATTTAATAAACAGAGAACACTGAACAAACTATACAAAACAATAAACGAACAACGAACGTGAAGCTATATAAGAAATGTGCTGACACAAGCAACTAACATAGACAATCACCCACAACCCACAATGACAAAACAGGCTACCTAAATATGGTTCCCAATCAGAGACAACGACTAACACCTGCCTCTGATTGAGAACCATYTCAGGCCAAACACAGAAACAGACAAACTAGACATACAACATAGAATGCCCACTCAGATCACACCCTGACCAAACAAAACATAGAAACATACAAAGCAAACTATGGTCAGGGCGTGACACATTAGTTATTCTTTGTATCTAAGCAGTCTCCATATACAGTATACTGTACTTCCATTCATTTTTTTCAACTGATACTGTGGAACTTTCAAACGAGTCTTGTTAGGCCTGTGGGCATCATAGAGCAAAACATGTAAGTGTTCGTGAGAGTCTCACCTTTACATAGAMGGGTCATATTATTGTGTTGCCCAAACTGTTCGGACGCTACAGACAGAYGTTGGTCCCAAGACGCTTGTGGAGGTTACCCCGTTCTTTGTGCACTGTCACATAGTGCAAAACGGAGAACACCATCGTGCTCGGGAGTCTTATCTTTCCATAGAGGGGTAATACGTTTGTAGACGCTACAGTAAGGTGACCAGATTTCTGAAATGAAAACCGGGGACATTTCCAGTTCGGCGGTCAATAAATAATTAAAATAGCCAATGTTATTATCTATGAAATAAAAAAGGGTGACAATTCCAGTTTCATGTATTTAGTCTAACAGGCACACTGTGATAGAGAAAACAACTATATTACAGAAACACTACAGACAAGACAGAACTGTCCGATCTGAACAGCCATTCAGTGGTCCTGGTAGTCTGGGTAGAATAAGATCAGAAGAGAACATGAGAAAATTTGAAAAAACAGACAATAGTCTATGTGAAATACTGAACATAATAAAGAAAAAAGACGGTGATGAAATTATATTATGTAGTTACCACTTATGCCAACCTAATCTGTATATTTCTCAGAAGACTGTATTTTATTCAGGATTGCTCTGTCTTTGGCCAGCTACTCCATGAACTCCTGGCAGGGGAGGTTGAAGTTTATCTTCACAATAAGCATGGCCTTGATGGTAGGAACAGTGAACCTATTTCTTGCTGCTGCCCATATATCATTCATTTGGGAGAACACTCTCTCGACTGGTGRATTACTTCCAGGTAAGCACATGACAACAGACGCTAATCTAGCCAGGTTAGTGTGTGGGATGTCGTTCTCTTTGAAGTGGGTAACCACCGTGCTCCATCTCTGACTAAGCYGTGTCTCAGATGTTTTKCATTCTTCAAGCGATCCCCCCCTTTAGGAACTCTTGCAGGCCAGTAACCTCGTCACACAATGCATCCTCATTGATGGTCACATTGGGGCATTTTTCCTGCAGTGTGGCTGCTACCTTCTGGATCTCTTCACGCTGAGGTTGCCTTTTTAAAAGGAGACAATGTACATTTTTTAGATTATCTGTGTGCTTTCCCCAATGCCTGCAAGTAGTTCACAGCCGTAGTGAAGAATGATTGGGATGTTTTGAGAAAGCACTCTTTAGACATTGCTCCATTTTCCTCTAGCTCTCTCAGAAGTCCTCTGACCAAAACTGGAATGAAGTTGTCATCACGTCTTGCAGTCAATTTTGCATCAATGTTTCTCAGAATTGCAGCGGACTCCACAGCACAGCGGTCCTGGCCTTCAAGCATCTTGATCGTGTCACTGAATACGGTCAAGTTTCCATGGACAAAGTCCAGCCAAAGTTCAGTCAGTGGATCTTCAAACATTGTTCYCAGGACAACAGGGCATTTGTCTTCAGAAAGAAAGAAGGATTTCAATGGCACATACCTTTTCAGCACTCTTTCTAGAGCAGGGAGCATGGACAGCCAGCAAACATTGCTGTGTCCTAAAATGTTATGGTACTCCTGGCCAACAAACTCACAAAAGCTCTTCAGTCTTTCTACTCTGAC
The DNA here is from genome assembly GCF_002910315.2 of Salvelinus sp. IW2-2015. Taxonomy (NCBI): domain Eukaryota; kingdom Metazoa; phylum Chordata; class Actinopteri; order Salmoniformes; family Salmonidae; genus Salvelinus; species Salvelinus sp. IW2-2015. Next base: position 3,675,300 of record NC_036847.1, read on the forward strand.
GGTGAGCATTTTTAACTTTGGTATGGACATTGACCCTCCCCAGCCTATTCAGTCCTCCAAAGTTGGTATTTGTGTTGTCGGCAGAGAATGCCACGACTTTGTTTTGCAGGTTACATTTTTGGATGACCACCAGGACCTCAGCTGCAATCTCCTCTGCTGTTTCTCCTTTCAATTCAACAAAATCAAGCAGTTTTGTTTCCACATATATCTGACTACTATTGGCAGCAGCTTTACATGTCCATGATTGGACGCATCAATGGCCAGGGACACAAATTCAACCTGGTCTAGGTCCTGTGTTACCAAAGTAGTTGCCCATGGTGCTAACACGTTACTCACTGTGGCGTCACATTTTGTCCTAGCACATGTAGACTTTGGCTCACAAAGCTTCCGTGTCAGTTGTGCTGTGCAGTCCATAGATCTGTAACTATGATTGTGTCGCATAGTGTGTTATGCAAAGACACCCTCATGCACAGCTAAACCATATTCTTCTTGGGAAGGCTCTACCTTCTTGAAGAATGTGATGACAGAGGGCATATCAACACGGGGAATCAGAGAGGTTTTATGCTTTTTTTGTCTGTTGATGTTCTACCACTGCCGTTCTTCCCCCGCTGCCATTTGAAAAAGAGGAATTACAAAGGGTGCAGTGAACAATTCTATCGTCATGACCTGAGAGTATAAATGGAAATTCTCTCATCATGTTATTAAAATGGCATTTCTGTTTCTTGGAAAGAGCCATTGTACCTCCTCTGTCTGCTCTTCTTCACTCGCCTTGTGTCACTCTTCTTACTCTCTTAACTTTTTCTTCTCCTCCAATCATCTTCCTGATCTTTCTTCCTTTCCTTCTCTTTACCTTTCCACCTCACTCTTCCACACTCTCCTCGCTTCACTCTTTTTACTCCCTTAATTTTTCCTTCTCCAATCTTTAATAATAAATAGTACACTATTAGATAAAATACTTAAGGTTAACAGATTCCCATTGCTTGCCTCATTTTTTAATTTATCTCAAAAACATTGTTTGGAATAATAAATTGGCAGGCTCTGTAATCATATATTTACCTTTCCTCCTCTATCTCACTCTTCTTCCTATCCAGTCTTCCTCCTCTCCTTCCTCTCAACTCTCTAACAGAAAACATTATGCTAATGTTATCCATGAAAATGTCAAAATATATTTTCACACTACATATAATGCCAAACCATTAAAATTGTAATCTACAAATAAATATTCTCATAATTGTGCATTAATTTAAAATAATCATATTTTCAAAATAGCCCGTCCACTGCATGTTTACATGTGAACGTTTTTTAACCTAGCTACCATGACAGTAGCTGGCTAACCTAGCTAGATAACTTAGTCGACATAGCTAATGTTAGCTAGCATAACCTATTTAAAACCATATAACGCAGACCATTTAACTATAAAATAAGTTGTGAAAGAACATCATTAGCTAGTATCTCAAACGAGTGTAATTTACCTGGCTTGAAAATACGTTTGTGGTGATGTTATGGATTCAGTTGACACTTGCTAGCTTCTGGCCGAGTTTTCCACAGCAGTTTTCTCTAAAACTAGCGCGAGCAGGTAGTTAGAAGAAGTAGAAGAGTGAATGAAGCTGATATAGCGAGCGGCCCCCTCTGCTGGACAAAACAAGCACAACAAGATTGAGACGTCAACCGGTAGACTCTGATAACCGGTCTTTCTTGCCACGTAAAATATTATTTCACTTTGCAGTCTGTTTTTAACGCACAGTTAAAAACGGGGACATTTCCGGGGACAGCTCCAGCCGGGGACAGGCCACTAAAAACAGGGACTGTCCCCGGAAAACGGGGACGTCTGGTCACCCTACCAGAGGATTTGGGAGGAGACTGATTTTCGTCTCATGGTCTGACTGTCACGTTCCTGACCTGTTTTCTCTTGTTTTTGTATGTGTTTAGTTGGTCAGGGCGTGAGTTGGGGTGGGCATTCTATGTTATGTGTTTCTATGTTTAGGTTCATTGTCTGTTAGCCTTATATGGTTCTCAATCAGGTACAGGTGTTATTCATTTCCTCTGATTGAGAATCATATATAGGTAGGCTGTTTCACACTGTTTGTTTGTGGGTGATTGTCTTCCGTGTCTGTATGTATGTTCGTACCACACGGGACTGTAGCGTTTGTTTGTAGTCTGTACCTGTTCGTGCGTTCTTCGTGTATTTGTAAGTTCTCATGTTTTAGGTCAGTCTACGTCGTTTATTTGTTTTGTAGTTTGTTAAAGAGTTTTCGTGTTTCGTCGTTCTGTTAATAAATTTCATTATGTATTCATCACCCGCTGCGCCTTGGTCCGCTCATTCACCACAAGACGACCTTTACAGAATCACCCACCAAAAAAGGATCAAGCAGCGGGGAAAAGGGCAGGGACAGCAGCAGCAGGAGCAACCTACACAGGATTTCTGGACATGGGAGAACGAATTGGATGGTAAGGGACCTTGGGCTCAACCTGGAGATTATCGCCGCCCTCGTGAAGAGCTGGGGGCAGCTAAAGCCGAGAGGCGGTGGTATGAGGAGGCAGCACGGAGGCGAGGCTGGAAGCCTGTTAATCAAGCCCAAAAATTTCTTGGGGGGGGATAAAAGGGAGTGTGGCGAAGTCAGGTAGGAGACCTGCGCCTACTCCCTGTACTTACCGTGGTGAGCGAGAGTACGGGCAGACACCGTGTTACGCAGTAGAGCGCATGGTGTCTCCTGTACGTGTGCATAGCCCGGTGCGGTACATACCAGCTCCTCGTATCGGCCGGGCTAGATTGAGTATTGAGCCAGGTGCCATGAAGTCGGCTCAACGCGTCTGGTCTCCAGTGCGTCTCCTCGGGCCGGCTTACATGGCACCAGCCTTACGCATGGTGTCCCCGGTTCGCCTACATAGCCCGGTGCGGGTTATCCACCTCCCCGCACTGGTCGGGCGACGGGAAGCATACAACCAGGTAAGGTTGGGCAGGCCTCAGTGCTCAAGGGAGCCAGTACGCCTGCACGGTCCGGTATTTCCGGCGCCACCTCCCCGCCCCAACCCAGTACCACCAGTGCCTACACCACGCACAGGCATACAGTGCGCCTCAGCCGGCAAGAGTCTGCCCGTCTGCCCAACGCCGTTAGAGCTGCCCGTCTGCCAAGCACCGTCAGAGCTGCCCGTCTGCCAAGCGCCGTTAGAGTGCCCGTCTGTCCCGAGCCGTCAGAGCTGCCCGTCTGTCCCGAGCCGTCAGAGCTGCCCGTCTGTCCCGAGCCGTCAGAGCTGCCCGTCTGTCCGAGCCTTCAAAGCCGCCCGTTCTGTCATGAGCCTTCAGAGCCGTCTGCCAGACAGGAGCCGCTAGCCGTCCGCCAGACAGGAGCCGCTAGAGCCTTCCGCCAGACAGGAGCCAGAGCCTTCCGCCAGAGAGGAGCAGCAGAGCCTTCCGCCAGACAGGAGCAGCCAGAGCCTTCCGCCAGACAGGAGCAGCCAGAGCCTTCCCGCGCAGCAGGAGCAAGCCAGAGCCTTCCGCAGACAGGAGCAGCCAGAGCCTTCCGCCAGACAGGAGCAGCCAGAAGGCATTCCGCCAGACCGTGAGCAGCCAGAGCCGCCAGCCAGCCTTGAGCAGCCAGAGCCGCCACGCCAGCCGTGAAGCAGCAGAGCTGCCAGCCAGCCATGAGCAGCCTAGAGCCGTCAGCCAGCCATGAGCAGCCTGAGCCGTCAGCCAGCCATGAGCAGCCTGAGCCGTCAGCCAGCCATGAGCAGCCTGAGCCGTCAGCCAGCCATGAGCAGCCTGAGCCGTCAGCCAGCTGAGCAGCCGAGCCGTCAGCCAGCCATGAGCAGCCAGAGCCGTCAGCCAGCCATGAGCAGCCAGAGCCGTCAGCCAGCCATGAGCAGCCAGAGCCGTCAGCCAGCCATGAGCAGCCAGAGCCGTCAGCCAGCCTGAGCAGCAAGCTCAGCCAGCCATGAGCAGCCAGAGCCGTCAGCGCCATGAGCAGCCAGATCCGTCAGCCAGTCCGGAGCTGCAGTCCCTCAGTCCGGAGCTGCAGTCCCCTCAGTCGGAGGCTGCCGTCCCTCAGTCCGGAGCTGCCGTCCCTCAGTCCGGAGCTGCCGTCCTCTAGTCCGGAGCTGCCGTCCCTCAGTCCGAGTGCGTCCCTCAGTCGGAGCTGTCGTCCTCAGTCCGGAGCTGCCCCTTAGTCCGGAGCTTCCCCTTAGTCCGGTGCTGCCCTTAATCAGTGGGGTTAAATTGGAGGGTGGTCATTGGGAGGAGCTACAAAAGGGGGATTGCTATGGTGGGGTGGGGACCACGCCCAGAGCCTGAGCGCCATTGTGGAACAGATGCCCACCCAGACCCTCCCCTAGACTTTATGCTGGTGCGCCCGGAGTTCGCACCTTGAGGGGGGGGTTATGTCACGTTCCTGACCTGTTTTCTCTTGTTTTTGTATGTGTTTAGTTGGTCAGGGCGTGAGTTGGGGTGGGCATTCTATGTTATGTGTTTCTATGTTTAGGTTCATTGTCTGTTAGCCTTATATGGTTCTCAATCAGGGACAGGTGTTATTCATTTCCTCTGATTGAGAATCATATATAGGTAGGCTGTTTCACACTGTTTGTTTGTGGGTGATTGTCTTCCCTGTATGTATGTTCGTACCACACGGGACTGTAGCGTTTGTTTGTAGTCTGTACCTGTTCGTGCGTTCTTCGTGTATTTGTAAGTTCTCATGTTTTAGGTCAGTCTACGTCGTTTATTTGTTTTGTAGTTTGTTAAAGAGTTTTCGTGCTCCGTCGTTCTGTTAATAAATTTCATTATGTATTCATCACCCGCTGCGCCTTGGTCCGCTCATTCACCACAAGACGACCGTTACACTGACAAACACTGCTTTAGCTTTGTTGCCTTTCACCGCAGATGAGGAAGTGTTACATAGGTGGATGAGGTGGATTAAGACGCATCCAATGCAAAACTGAGATCTTTAGCTTAAACTGACAGATTTRTATGGGGATTTTTGCATTATGCAAATTGAATTTCAGCAGACATTGATCTTACAAAATGGAAATCTACAACTGTCTCTGTCTTCATCTGTTTCTTTGTTGAATTTCCCCATCCTGGAGACTGAGACCTTGTAGAAAGTCTGTGGTAGAGAAATATTATATATGACAATTTTGCATAGACACTCATCATCATGATTTCTATAGTTTAGGCATACCTAGCTAGTTGTGTTATCCCACTAGCAATAATAGTGCTTACCTAGCGTTTAGCTACATTGAAAAGGAATGTTACGCGTAGTGTGTTGACACAAGTAGCTAGCTAATGTTAACATGCTGGGTGTGTCTCACGTATAACCCTTGGGGTACGGATACCCTGTAAACAAGTTTCAGGGAAGATAAGACCATTGGGTCCAGTTAACGTTAGCTAGCTAGGTAGCTAGCTAGTAGCGACCATAGCATAATTGCCAGCTTCAGGTAGCTTGTAGGGTGACCAGACGTCCCCGTTTTCCGGGGACAGTCCCCATTGTTGGTGGCCTGTCCCCGGCTAGAGCTGTCCCCGGAAATGTCCCGTTTTTAACTGTGCGTTAAAAACAGACCGCAAAGTGAAATATTTTACTTGGCAAGAAAGACCGGGCAGCAGAGCCTACCGGTTGACGTCTCAATCGCGTTGTGCTTGTTTTTTCTAGCAGAGGGGGCTGCTCGCATTAGCAGCTTCATTCACTCTTCTACTTCTACTAACTACTTGCTCGTGATAGTTTTAGAGAAAACTGCTGTGGAAAACTCGGCCAGAAGCTAGCAAGTGTCAAGTGAATCCACAACATCACCAGAAACGTATTTTTCAAGCCAGGTAAGTTACCATCGCTTGAGATACTAGCTAATGATGTTATGTCACAATTTATTATATAGATAGATGATCTGCTCTATAAGGTTTTAAATAGGTTATGCTAGCTAACGTTAGCTATGTAGACTAAGTTAGCTAGCTACTGTTAAGGTAGCTAGGTTAAAAAACGTTCACATGTAAACATGCAGTGGGCGGGCTGTTTTGAAAATATGATTATATTAAATGAATGCACAATTAATTCAGAGAATATTTTTGGAGATTACAATTGTAATGGTTTGGCATTTATAATAAGTAGTGTGAAAATATATTTAGAAATGTTCATGGATAACATTAGTAGTGGAGAGAAAGGAGAGGAGGAAGAAGAGTGAAGGAGACAGAGGAGGAAAGGTAAAGATATGGTTACAGAGCCTGCCAATTTATTATTCCAAACAATGTTTTTGAGATCAAATACAAAAATGAGGCGAGCAATGGGAATCTGTTAACCAAAGTATTTTATCTAATAGTATGCTGTTTATTAATACAGATTGGAGAGGAAGGAGAAGGAAAAATGAAGGGAGTAAAAAGAGTGAAGCAAGGAGAGTGTAGAAGAGTGAGATGGAGAGGTGAAGGAAAGGAAGACGAGTGAAGAAAAGAGAAGGAGAAAGATTTGAGGAGAAGAAAAAGTTAAGAGAGTAAGAAGAGTGACACAAGGCGAGTGAAGAAGAACAGACAGAGGAGATACAATGGCTCTTTCCAAGAAACGGAAATGCCATTTTAATGACAACATGATGAGAGAATTTCCATTTATACGCTCAGGTCAAGACGATAGAATGGTTAACTGCACCCTTTGTAATTCCTCTTATTCAATTGGCAGCCGGAGAAGAATGGCAGTGGTAGAACATCAGCAGACAAAAAAGCATAAAGCCTCTCTGATTGCCCGTGTTGGTATGCCCTCTGTCACCACATTCTTCAAGAAGGTAGAGCCTTCCCAAGAAGAATATGGTTTAGCTGTGCAGGAGGGTGTCTTTGCATACCACACTATGCGACACAATCATAGTTACAGATCTCTGGGCTGCACAGCACATCTGACACGGAAGCTTTGTGAGCCGAAGTTTACATGTGCTAGGACAAAATGTGACGCCACAGTGAGTAACGTGTTAGCACCATGGGCAACTACTTTGGTAACACAGGACCTAGACCAGGTAGAATTTGTGTCCCTGGCCATTGATGCGTCCAATCATGGACATGTAAAGCTGCTGCCAATAGTAGTCAGATATATGTGGAAACAAAACTGCTTGATTTTGTTGAATTGAAAGGAGAAACAGCAGAGGAGATTGCAGCTGAGGTCCTGGTGGTCATCCAAAAATGTAACCTGCAAAACAAAGTCGTGGCATTCTCTGCCGACAACACAAATACCAACTTTGGAGGACTGAATAGGCTGGGGAAGGTCAATGTCCATACCAAAGTTAAAAATGCTCTGCAGCGGGAGGTGATTGGCTTAGGTTGTCCTGCCCACATCATTCATAACATGGCCAGAACAGCTTTGGATATGATTCCCCTTGATGTTGAGTACCTGCTCACAAAGATATGTTAATATTTTCACCGTCAGAGTAGAAAGACTGAAGAGCTTTTGTGAGTTTGTTGGCCAGGAGTACCATAACATTTTTGGACACAGCAATGTTTGCTGGCTGTCCATGCTCCCTGCTCTAGAAAGAGTGCTGAAAAGGTATGTGCCATTGAAATCCTTTTTTATTTCTGAAGACAAATGCCCTGTTGTCCTGCGAACAAAGTTCGAAGATCCACTGACTGAACTTTGGCTGGACTTTGTCCATGGAAACTTGACCGTATTCAGAGACACGATCAAGATGCTTGAAGGCCAGGACCGCTGTGCTGTGGAGTCAGCTGCTATTCTGAGAAACATTGATGCAAAATTGACTGCAAGACGTGATGACAACTTCATTCCAGTTTTGGTCAGAGGACTTCTGAGAGAGCTAGAGGGAAATGGTGCAATGTCTAAAGAGAGCTTTCTCAAAACCATCCCAATCATTCTTCACTACGGCTGTGAACTACTTGCAGGCATTGGGAAATCACGCAGATAATCTAAAAAATGTACATTGTCTCCTTTTAAAAAGGCAACCTCAGCGTGAAGAGAACCAGAAGGTAGCAGCCACACTGCAGGAAAAATGCCCCCATGTGACCATCAATGAGGATGCATTGTTTGACGAGGTTACTGGCCTGCAAGAGTTCCTAAAGGGGGGGATCGCTTGAAGAATGGAAAACATTGGAGACACCGCTTAGTCAGAGATGGAGTTACCCACTTCAAAGAGAACGACATCCCACACACTAACCTGGCTAGATTAGCGTCTGTTGTCATGTGCTTACCTGGAAGTAATACACCAGTCGAGAGAGTGTTCTCCCAAATGAATGATATATGGYCAGCAGCAAGAAATAGGTTCACTGTTCCTACCATCAAGGCCATGCTTATTGTGAAGATAAACTTCAACCTCCCCTGCCAGGAGTTCATGGAGTAGCTGGCCAAAGACAGAGCAATCCTGAAGAAGATACATTCTTCTGAGAAATATACAGATTAGGTTGGTATAAGTATATTACGTAGTTACCAATCTCATCAGCCTATTATTTCTTTATTATGTTAAGTATTTCACATATACTGTTGTCTGTTTTTTCAATTTTGCTCATGTTCTCTTCTGATCTTATTCTACCAGGACCACTGAATGGCTGTTCAGATCAGACAGTTCTGTCTTGTCTGTAGTGTTTCTGTAATATAGCTGTTTTCTCTATCACAGTGTGCCTGTTAGACTAAATACATGAAACCCCCTTTTTTATTTCATAGATAATATAACATTGGCTATTTTAATTATATATTGACCACCGAACTGGAAATGTCCCCGGTTTTCATTTCAGAAATCTGGTCACCTTATTGTTAGCTAATCCCAAACAACTCAACAGATTGCATAGAAAGTCTATTCTGTGGTTAGTAAACTAAGCTAGCCTAGTTGGTAGGCAGATCAAAAATGCCAGCTAAAGTTTGCTAGCTAGCTACAGTCAACTGGCTAGCCAACACTGTAGGCTAGCTAGCTAGCAAATGCAAAATTGGTATAGCTAGCTAGCTATACCTATGCAAAATTGTCCAGCAGATGTATCCAAAAAAGCGAATCAAATTGCATGAAAAACATACTTTCTCTCTACTGTGTTGACCTTTTTGACCAACACTTTGCACACTGATGTTCACAACCTTGTTCTTTGTGCACTGTCACATGACGTCAGTGTTAAGACTTGGGCACATTCGAGGTCGTCCTTATTTAGAGGGTGTTGTGCAGATCTTGACATGATGCCTTAATCCCTGCTATAAGTAAATAATTGCCCCAATGCATCCCATCCAAAAGTGCAAATTTTCCTCAACAGTTAAACCCTTGCAAGGTTACATGATGGAATAAGAGTTTGGCTTATCATTTTAAACCATTACTTAACCAAGCTTAATAGGCTCACAATTTGGCAAACAGGAATGATTATCTCAAACTTTTAACCATAACTGTTTATTAATGTGTCATTTTTTTTTATTGATGGTTAAAGTAATTGACCAATTGTCAAATGCACCGTTAAAATGTTTTTAACAATTTAAAATATTTTTTTTAAGTGAACCGTTTGTAAACCCGTCTTTGCCATTAGGCCTGGGCATCAGACTCCAGAGCCCTTTTTTATGTCAATGAGTTATGTCAATGAGGTGGTCAGTTTTCAATTGGCTAACACTTATCACAGTGGTTTGTACAGTTTGAAATATGTTGTGGTCCATGCTATTCAGATCCTAGGGACGTCACTACCCCATTGAAGTTGACATTTTAAATGGTTAAGGTAAGAGTAAGGTTAGAGTTAGGTTCAGGTTAGGGTTAAAGTTAGGTAAGGGGTTAAGATTAGGGTTAGGGTTTAAGGTGAGGACATCCCAAGGATACCGAATAGCACTGACCAATAGCACTGGTGAGTTGTTGAGATCAGTGGAGTTCAGTGCCGGTTAAGATGAGGGAGGATGATCACTATTTTTATGAACATGGCCTTATTTCTATTACAGCATATTGGATGACTGTCATTCATATTCCATTCATCCAGCTCAATGTAACGTCGATAGGTTTAGGCTCCTACATGATACTAACATTTTCCCTGTTCCCATCATGAGGTTGCTACAACCTAGCCTATGAATMAAAGTCTACAATGTAGTTGCACAGGTCGAGAGAATTTTTAATAGTCAAGGTGACAGAKAATGACACATTCAATACCGCCTTGCAGACTCTCACCTGCATCTAGCTTAGGCCAACAGTTGCAAGAGAGTTTCTATTGGACAAATTCAGGTATGTTCATTCCCGTTTCGTTTGCTTTCGTTTAAGGAACTTTTTAAACAGAATCGGCACAATGAAAACACGCCTGATCCATGAGCCTCCTACGTCAATGTACCCAGAGGAGGACAGCTAGCTTCTGTCTGGCTACACTATGGTGTGTACACTATGGTGTGTAACTTCTGCTTCTGGCTACACTATGGTGCCACTCTACAGAGAGCTGCTGAGGCTACTGTGGACCTGCATTGCAAAACAGAGTGTTTTAATCAATTATTTGGTGACGTGAATATGTTTAGTATAGTTTTTTTATGTTTCACTCTTTTTATTTTTATGAAATTCACTGAGGAGGATGGTCGACCTCTTCCTCTTCTGAGGAGCCTCCACTGGATGGGATGCTATTGTGAACTTTAACATTTGTAACAAGCATGCTATCAAGCATTCATTGTAACATCTTTGTAATTACAGTAAAGAACATATGTAATTTCACTGTAATTAGGACCCCTTCAAATTAAGTGTTACCAAATTGCCTTTCCTTTTCAGCATCAGAGCCTCCTAATTCTCACTTGAAACATATTGTTTTGTGTTTAATAGGCCAAATTACACACTCTGTAAAAAAAAAAATGACCCCAGAAGGATTTGTTCTTGCAATTTGTAGTCTATGTCATTTCAAATTTAGATATGATACGTTTTGTCACGGCCYTCTGAAGAAGAGGGAGTGGACCAAAGCGCAGCGTGGTAAGTGTTCATGACTTTTTTATAAAAAACTGAACACTGAGAAAAAATAACAAAAATAGAACACGAAACAGTTCTGTCTGGTGCAGACACAAAACAGAAAACAACTACCCACAAAAACCACGTGGGAAAAAGCTACCTAAGTATGGTTCTCAATCAGAGACAACGATAGACAGCTGCCTCTGATTGAGAACCACACCCGCCAAACAACAAAGAAATACAAAACATAGAAAATGAACATAGAATGCCCACCCAAATCACACCCTGACCAAACCAAAATAGAGACATAAAAAGCTCTCTARGGTCAGGGCGTGACACGTTTTCATGAAGTACAGTAGCTTGGATGTAGTGAACTACTTTTTCAAAGTAGCTTTAGTTAAATAAACTGTATTTTTTTCTGAAGGGTAGATTTCGTGTAGCTTAACTTCTTCCAGTGTCAAGTAATTAGCAGTTTGGTAAACTATGATTTCAGAGTAGTTTCCCCAACACTGGRATCCACCACCTACTGTAAATGACATGGGAGATGAATTCGCCTCCCATACAGTCAACAACCTTGTTGGTTTTGTTCATGAATGGAGAATGTGATTCAACTGGTTGACGGAGGGGTGGGTCCTTCACTCCTTTCGTTAATAATGGATTGTACTGACATATACACTTTTTCTCATGTTATGGCAAGCTATGCATTATTGAAAAAAAATGAACTGCAGCAATAGAGACAAACAGCATGGGCTTAGCTTGGGCATTTATCAAGTCTTTCATTGTCTACTTAGGGGCGTTGTGAAGAAGAAGGTTATGCTACTGTAACAGATTGGAATAGGGTTTCAGTACAGAAGATGATAGGGGTCAGTGCTGGACATTTGAGACTGAAAGAGTTACGGATCAATAGGCAACAGGTAATTATAGACAAGATAACAGGCAATGATTTACGTCAGTCAGTAACAACCAGAGAACTGCCATAGCTGTACCTGCTATGCTTCACTGCATAGAGGTCCTCCCTCTCCAAAAATGCTGCTGTGTAACTTTGTTCACTTTGACCATTTRCAGTCTTTACCCTCCCACATTTTCTGTTAGTAGCACCAACTTGGCATACTGTAGTATCTATCTATATTTGTTTTGTTCTTGAATGCTTGAACACAAGGATTTTGATTTGTTTTCTGGTTACTACGTGATTCCATATGTGTTATTTCATAGTTTTGATATATTTTTTACAATGTAGAAAATAGTAAAATAAAGAAAAACCCTGGAATGAGTAGGTGTGTCCAAACTTGTGACTTGTACTGTATATGGCAGTATAGTAGTGGCCTGAGGGKACACAATGGGTTGTGAAATCTGTTGTAAATTTATTGTAATGTTTTTAAAATTGTATAACTGCCTTCATTTTGCTGTCACGCCCTGACCTGAGATATCTCTGTTTTCTTTATATTTTGTCAGGGTGTGACTAGGGTGGGTACGTTAGTTTTTGTATTGTCTAGGGTTTTTGTATGTCAAGGGTTGTTGTAGGTCTAGGTGATTTGTATGTCTATGGTGGCCTGATATGGTTCCCAATCAGAGGCAGCTGTTTATCATTGTCTCTGATTGGGGATCATATTTAGGTAGCCATTTTCCCTTTGTGTTTGTGGGTTCTTGTTCTATGTTTAGTTGCCTGTCTGCACTACTCGTATTAGCTTCACGGTTCGTTTTGTTATTTTGTTTGTTTGTTCAGTGTTCGTTCTTATAATAAAGAAGAATGTACGCTTACCACACTGCGCCTTGGTCTCCTCCTTACAACGGCCGTGACATTTGCTCCATTACCGAAATCTGTGATGAGTATTATTTTTTACCTGTCAGGGTGTCACGATTTCCGCCGAAGTTGGTCCCTCTCCTTGTTCGGGCGGCGTTCGGCGTCACAGGTTTTCTAGTCACCACRGATCCACGTTTCATTTTTGATTTGTTTTGTCTTCATTGTACACACCTGGTTTACATTCCATAACCATTGTTCCCTATTTAACCCTCTGGTTTCCCCCTTGGTTTTGTGCGTGTTTGTTCTTGTCAAGTTGTCTCGTTTTGTGACCTGGATTATTCATGGYATATTGTTTTTGAGTAAAGTTACGGTTATTACTCATCTCTGTGTCCTGCGCCTGACTACGCCTTACCCGCATCACCTAGACTTTTGACACAGGGACAGATTGTAACAAGACGCTGCAATGACTATCCTTGTGTTTGCGTATCAGATCACCACTGATATGCAAATTATTCTTCACAGACACCTGCAGCTCACAGTCCGCTCTGGCCTTGTCGTTAAGCGTATGTCGACAGACGATGTTTGACACAAAAAAAGAGAGTGTGTAAATAAAGTACAATACAGTCATGTCTGTTGGATGTTGGATGTAGCCATGTGACTTGATCAACCTAGCAACAGGGCCGCATGTTAAAATGTTGTCGCAATCACTGCAATGAAAAGGGAGCCTTTATGATGCATGTGTAGCGTTGTAGTCATAACCATTCTACGATCTGAATCACTGTAACGGCAGTCTAGCTCTTCCTCCTCCGACGAGGAGAGGCGAGAAGGATCGGAGGACCAATGTGCAGCGTGGTAAGTTTCCATGATTTAATATGCACGAAAACAATATACAATTACAAAATAACAAAATAACTAACCGTAACAGTCCCGTGTGGCACAAACACTGACACAGGAAACAACCACCCACAAATCCCCAACACAAAACAAGCCACCTATATATGATTCTCAATCAGAGACAACGATTGACAGCTGCCTCTGATTGAGAACCATATTAGGCCGAACACAGAAACAGACAAACTAGACAC